>NW_010161662.1:0-11108 GCF_000695765.1 Mesitornis unicolor | reverse complement strand
CCCGACGCCCCCAACCGTTGCCCATCACCCCCATCCGTTGCCCATCACCCCCATCCGTTGCCCATCCCTCACAGCATCCCACATCCCCATGCGAGTTCCCCATCCTCCGATGTTTGGCCAGATTTGATGTCTCTGGCCATGCTTTATGGTCTGGGGGACAGTTAAGACCCCCCAAAGGGCCATGTGGGGATGGGTACAGACCCCAGTCCCACTCTGCCAGGGGGTGCGGACAGGGGTCCCCTCACCAGGACAGGACGCAGAGGTGCTGCTCCGCAAGGGCACGCACCAGCTTCTCCGTGGCACCTCATCAATTTTACGCGCAGAAGGAAATTAAAGGCGGTTTGGGAGCAGGGGCTGCGGTAACCGGCTTTTCCAAAAATAGCTTTTCTCCGCCGGGGACGCTCTATTTTTAGAGCCGTGAAGCACCGTGCTGACAGGCGGCGGGGTCGAAGCTTACCCTTAAACTGCCGAAAAACTCCTTCGCCCTTGTGTGAGCGCCGCGGTTTTCGGTCGGCTGCCAAACGCCGCTGCGCAGGGGGCTTCACCAGCGCGGGCAGGGCATGGCCATACCCCGTGCCTCCGTTAAATCGCTTTCTTCTGCACCCCGAGCAGCTGGCAGGGGTCTGCGAAAATGCTCGGTAATGTAAAAGCCCCCCATGTGATTTTTGGGTGGGGAAATTGCTGTTTTGTGGCTCCTGTGCGGGAGCTGTGTGTGCCGAGGGGAAGCCGTGGCTCCCGGGATGCCTGGCGCCTTCCCCCTGCTCCGGCAGGCACGGGCGGGCTAATTAAATTAATTAAATGATCACAGATCTGAGCGCTGCTCGACGGCAGGGAAACACGGGGAGACCCCAGCCAGGGCCGCGTCTGCACCGACAGCGAACCCGGTGCGTGTAAAATCACAAATCTCGCCGCTCTACCGCTAGGAATGAAAGCGTCATTTGCATGTTAAAACACCTCGGCTCCAGCAGCAATTTCCCTCTTTTTAACTCTCTGGGTTTACACAGTTTCCAGGATGAATAATGCAACGAGGCTCCTCAGCAGCAACACGCACTCAAAAATGTGATAGGATTGCTTTTTTCCCCCCTAAACCTACACGTCTCCTGCAGAAGCCTCTCTGCCGAGACATCGAAATTTCTGCTGTCAACAGCTCCTCCAGCAGCTTTTAACAGGGCTTTTTAGTGGTGAAGGTTGTGTTCACAGCGACCAAGAAAGCACCGGGATGCCTTTTCCTGATGACATGGTTTCCCGTTTCCCCAGCATTGATCACTGAGACACCCAAACCCAGCCCATCTGACCCCATTTATGCTATGGGGTTTATTATTTACGCCATGGGCTATTATTTTATGGGATTCATGTGTCTCTAATAATGCCCTGAATTATTTTCCCATGGCTCAGCTCGCTGCCTGCCAGCTTCCCCGTTCGCACAAACCAAACACTGCCTCTGCACGTTTCTGTTACCTCGACCTTGCGTCGCTCCCTTGGGGAATAAAGAGAATTAGCTCATGGTGGGGGAAAAAACATCGCTGCCAGCTTGAAGTCTGGAAGCAGGTGATATTAAATTTGCATAATCTAGGTGATATTTCCCTTTAAAATGCTGAAGAGAAAAGAGAATTAAAGTGCAAACCAATTGGTTGGTCCCTTGCTCCAGCATCAGCCAAAGCTCACAGTACCCACCCCACCTGTGGTGCTGCACTTTGCTCACTGGTGCTGCCAGGACCTGCCTGGGTCCTGGCTGTTCCCACGCCACTTGCTCGAGGGAGCTCCCCAGCGATGTCCCCGAGCATCCCAGTGATGTCCCGGAGCATCCCAGCAACGTCCCCATCATTGGCTGAGCATCACGGGCAAGAGAAAGACCCAGGGGCAAAGGACACCCCCAAAGAGCTGCCCTGCCATTGCTCACTTTGGGAGCTGCTTCTGCCTTTCTCCCTCATCCACAGAGGATGGGAGGGAAACGCAGCTTTCGCCAGGCTTGCAGGATTTGCTTTGTGAGTAAGAGGAAGGGATTTCTGCTCTGGAACAACACAGAGAAAGAAAGAAGCTTTGAAGGGCCACCTGCCTCCTGATGGGGCAATTTATAGCCTCACTCTCTGCCATGGCATTCCCCTCCTCTGCAGCTGGGTTTAATTTTCCAAGCAAGGCTGGGGCTCACTCCTGCTCCTCAGCTGAGGAATCAGCATCCCTACATTCCCGCATCCCCCATTGCTGCATCCCCACATTGCTGCATCCTCTCCATTGCTTCATCCCCACATTCCTGCATCCCCCATTGCTGCATCCTCACATTCCTGCATCCCACGTTGCTGCATCCCCACATTGCTGCATCCCCCTCATTGCTGCCCAATGGAGCCTGGGGCCATGCATTTCTGGATGTAAAGGAAACCCCGTACACACTTACATGGACTATGCTGCTTTCCACGACCACCAGCACATAAGTGATCTACTCGTAAGTAATGCACATAATCTGCTTCATAGCAGTAATGCACCTCCCTTTATTTGCATTCACAAGTGCTTATTAGTTGTCACTTTTACTATGCACACATCTCCCAGCAAGCCGAAGGAAAGCGGGTGTCATTTGCCCCGAATGCATGGGGTGTAATGATGTGACAAAACACTTCTGAAAGCGGCACGGTGGTGAATAAACGCGCCCGTTCCCGTCACCTCCAAAGGAACCACACGTGGCTGTGGTGCAGCAGGACCGGCCCCAGGCCTCCCACACCCCACAGCGTGAAACAGCGAACGCCGACAGCGCGGAACGGAGCTTGGGATGCTCGGGAACTGCAGGAAAAGTGAGAAACTCCATTTCTGAGAGGTGCAAAGCAGGCGCTGGCAGCCCCGGCCGGCGGCGCCACACCAGCGCTGCGCAAGGAGCGTGCATTTTCTATCAATGCAAATTGTTTGCTTGCATTAGAAAATCAAATTATGTCCATTAATACATGTTTAATGAGGGTTTCGAGAGCGTATAATGCAGCTAACGCTTCCAGGCTGCGAGCAGGCGTCTGGAGATGCCGGGCTCTGCTGCACCGCTGCACCCCCGTCCCCTCCTGCATCCCAGGGTCATCGCTTCGGTGTGAAGAGCATCTCGTTCCCTGGGCCCCTCCAGCAGCACAGGGGTGGGATGGCCCGAGCCGCGAGCCCCAAACTTGCTCATTAAGAAGCTGTTAAATAATTAATAAGTTTGCATTTAATTGCTTCTGTGTAGATAACTTGGCATTTTTCAGGAAACTCGTCACTTTTCAGTCAGTTCCACGCGAGGAGACAAGGGCTGACGCCTGCCTTTGAGCAGATGAATATGTATGGCTGGGAAAAGTGGATTATCTGGCTCCCTGGAGTGCAGAAGGTGGGTGGTGGGACTGGGGGGGGCTGTCACCGCCCCACACCCCCACTCAGCCCATGGGGCTCTGCAGTGCCTGGAATTTTGGCCAACTTTGGGCTGGCGAGCGGGCAGTGGGGATCGGCTGCTCCGAAACGGCACCGGGACTCGGTCCCATAAGTGTCACAGCACTTATGATTCATCTAATATTTATATATTATTTACCTAATCTTTATCTATTATTTATCTATTGTTTATCTGTTATTTCATCTCACGGGCTCGGGACGGGACAGGGAACCTTTTGACCTCAATTTATTCCTCCCCTCATTTCACACCATGGCTCCTCAGCGTTCCCACCACCAGAAGTCCTACAGCAGCCTTGGCTCGCTGCGGAAACCAAATATTTTGGCTTTGCTGTTTATTCCTGTTTTAAAAAGCGTGTTGCGAGTGAATAATAAATCTGTTTTTTAAGGCAGCTGGTGCTTCCTCCTCCAACGCGCAAGGTGAGGTGGAAACAAACACGTTTGCCTTTGTGCCGTCTATTTGTACAATAATAGCAGCTGCGATTTTAACGGCAAAAAAGGTAATTACCGCACGCGTTCGCACCAGCCCTAATTAGCGCCACGTTTAAGCATACGCTCAGACACATCAGTGCTGGGCAGCAGCAGCCGGCATGACGGGAGCTGTGTCCTCCCCGTTCCCTTCATGCCAAGGCCAATGCATCCCCCAAACCTGGGGGCTTCTGATCCCATGCGGAGCGCGGTCACCATGAGGACAGGGCTGTGGATTGCTTTATTGCATTACTGCTTTAGTGCTGCATTAGTGCATCAGTGCATCTTTGAGTTATCATGGCCCCAGTGCATTACTGCATCATTGCATCATTATTATTGCATCATTGCATTCCCCTTGGCTTTTCCCACCAAGCACAACAGCGAGGAGTTGGGGTTTTAATCAGAAACACGTCACTCACTTTCCTGTAACCGAGGCTTTGCTCATTCAGGAGACTTTTTTCCTTTCTCTTCTCCTTTTTTTATCCCTTTGTATTGTCAGTAATGCTAGCTCAGTGAAACCATAATTAAGATAATTAAATGAGCAATTTCCTTATTAACAGATTGCAGTCTTTTCAACACGATTTACCAGGTTTCCCCCCTTTCGAATGCAAACTCCAGGAAGGATGGGGCAGAGCAGAGGGACCCCAACCTGTGCCCCCTGCCCCGTCCTCCTGGGGCTCCTCTGGACGCAGACAAAACCCGTGGTCCCTGCTGGGGGAAGGGAGCTGCTGGGGCGCAGATGGGGACGGCAGCGCTGCCGAATTCCCCCGCAGCAGCCTCCGCATCTGAAATCACTGGGCAGAAATTAAACCCTCCTGGGAGAATTTGCCCCAGTCCCTCACTGTGTGCGCAGGAAAAGCAGCTGTGGTTTGTGCTCAGGAGACCCAGCGCTGCTCTCCAGGATAAACCCAGCCTGCGCTTTCCCCTAACCCAGTCCTTATTCTTTTCCCTTTTCAGGTTTTCCCAATCTGCCAAAATCGGGAGATGCAGAGGCCACAAATGGCCCTTGCGACCCGCACCGGGGCTGTGCCGGGCCCATGGGCTTACGTTGGGCTTGGGCACCGACACAACTTACACCCAGTGGGTCAGTACTGGGGTGCACGGGCATCCTGACCCCATCGAGCTCCCATGCCATGGTTCTCATTGGCTTCATTACAGCACAGAATTATTATATATTATTATTATTATGGGATTCGCAGCGCACGTGGCAGGAGGGATGCGGATGTGTTGGACCGTGGCATCACCTCCTCGCATGAAACCATCTCTGTACCTGGAGCCCCCCGAGAGGGAAAGGACCCAGGGGTTGTTAACACTGACGGCCTCCTGCTTTCCTCCCCCTTTTGCTTTCAATCACAGCTGGGGCCTGCTTTTTGTAGGAATTTCTAGAGAAAACATCAAATTAAAGCCTCCAAGGCTCGCCCCGATGGGAAACCGCTCCATCCTCACCAGGGAAACGGCTCGGTGCTTCCCCGAGGCGGTTTCCCCGTCCGCGCCGCTCCATTCCCGGGGATATCTCACACAGACGGATTAAAAACCAGGGATTGTTATTGCTGTTCACCAGCATCACAGTCTCAAGCATCAGCATCCCTGCTTTTTGCAAGAAACACATCCCCGGGCTGTTTCTTTCGCAAATAAGCGTACCAAAAAAAAGTTCGGGTGAGAAAAAACATTGCACCAGCAAAGCACATTTATATAGATGGATTATTTTGACAATTTCTGAGCGTCCAAACCCGTTGCAGCAGCTTTGAATTACAGAATTAGAAGCAACAAGTCCAATTTGATCCTCCGGGCTAAAAAGTTATAATTAGCGCATGCAACATAAAACTGGCTGTTAATCAAATCAGCCTGGGAACGGAGGGAGCTTTGCGAGGTCCCTCCCTTGCTCACAGCCGGCCCAAATAGGATGCTGCGGCAGCTCCTGTGCCTGGGGGGCGTTAAGCTGAATTTTAACAAATAGAAAGAGACGGGAAATGGGCATTAACGGCCCAAAGAACCATTGAAATGGACATTAATGGCCCCAAAAGCCATCGATATGGACAGTAACAGCCCAAAGAACCATCGAAGTGGACAGTAACAGCCCAAGGAACCACCAAAATGGACATTAACGGTCCAAAGAACCATCAAAGTGGACAGTAACAGCCCAAAGAACCATTGAAATGGACATTAATGGCCCCAAAAGCCATCGAAATGGACAGTGACAGCCCAAAGAACCACCAAAATGGACATTAACAGCCCAAGGAACCATCGAAGTGGACACTAACGGCCCAAAGAACCATTGAAATGGGCATTAACAGCCCAGAAAGCCATCGCGGCTGAGCTCCATAGAGCTGGTTTGTGTTGGCGGGTCCGGGCACATTTCCACGTTCGTGATGCTCCGGGTTACGCCGCGAGCAGCCCTGCAATATGTGCCGCTACCTGTTGCCCGCATTGCGATGGGCTGGGTCTACTCCCGCCGAGCAGATGCTGCGGTACCGCGGGTGGAAACGCCACCTCGCAGTTGTCTCCCTCTTCGCGCTTCCACAGGGCTGCAGGAGCAGAAGACATATGGCACCGCGGCTGACGGCGCTCGATCGGCACCGGCAGGGCCGGGGAGGAAAGACCACGGAGCCGCGTCCCCGGGAGGCACCAGGACCCCTCTGGCTGCCCCCGCATCCCATCAATGGGTGCATTGTGAGCTCCTGCGCTGGTGCTGGGTGATAAAAGCAGCCAATTAACAGGCTCCTCCTCGTCAACGCCACAGCAGAACCTCCAGTTCTTCAAATATCTAATTAAAGCACGCTCTCATAATTATAAATTTTTACTCCCCTTGAGCAAAGGCGGGGGTCTGGCGAGTGGTTAAATTAATTCGGTTGTTTCCACTGACTCTGCGCCCCTCTGCAGAGCGGCACAGCCCGAGCTGGGGGGTCGCACTGGGAACCCCATGGCCCAAGACCCCCACGGCAAAGGCAGAGCCAGGGGCTCGCACCAAGACCCTCATGGTGGGGCTGCTGCCAAATGGGGGTCCCAGTTTGGGAACACTGAGGCTGGCAGTGCCTCTAGAAGGAGAAATCTCTCCCGTATGACACCTCTGAAATAACCAAAAGCCATGAGGGGTTTTTAGGGTGGAATGGGAATGGGGTGGTCGGTGCGTGGGGAGGGAACAGGGACGGCCGTGAGCACAAATCCCTGTGTAGCTGGGAAAGCAAACGCTGCTATTTTCCCTTAATATCCCCAGATATCTGCAAATGCCAGTGCTGCAATATCCCATGAACACTCACTGTTTTCCGAGCCCCCACAGCCCTCCCCAGAGCCAAATGCACCAAACCTCCCCGTTCCCTTTCCAGGGGCACACCAAAGCCATCGCTGCATCCAAAGTCATCCAACCCCAGACCTGGGGGTGGAAACCTGGGACCGCTCTGGGCACGGGGAAGATGTGAAGCACCCGGATCATGGGATCGCATCACCAAAAGCACCTCAGTTCCCCTTTGTGGAGGTCAATGGCTGCCTGGGGTCTGCGCAAAATTCGGCTCCTGTACATCTAAGGGATCTCTGTGCTCCCGCACTGGGAGGGAGCCCATAAATCCCGTTAGTCACAGCACCCGGATTACACCGGACCTTGTACTCGTGCTTTTATTAACAAGATTGTTTACTATATAAGCAGCTTTATGCAACTGTGAGTCACGGCTGATCTGTGGGACCGCGCAGATGGGAGCCGCCAGCCACCGCTTTTCTCTGCGCTGGCGTCAACCTCCCAGCCCATACCTGGAAAACAGATAAAACCCATGCCTTGATAATTAAATGTCTGGCTCTCAACTACTTCAGTGGTGCTCTTCAGGTGGGATTTAAGAGGGTTAAGTGATGACAGAGGCTGCCTTCTTTATAGACCCCAATGCACTCGAAGGCAAAGTCATCAGGACCGAATCCGACCAGTGCTGCCCAGTCCCAAAATGTGCACAGGCAGCTTTAATCCTCAGAGTTAATTCGCTTTGCCACCATTTATTTTACCCAGCACTCTCTCCAAAATGAGTTGGTGGCCTTGTTGCTATGCCCCAGCCTGGCATCACTCATCGTGTTGGTGCATCGGCACGGCCGTATCTTTAATGCAGCTGGGCAAGGGAGCTTCTGGCTGTGGGTAACTCGAATATAGCAGGAAATTAGCAGGAAAATAGAGGAAAAAGCCAGGCGGTCAGTGCCACATCAGTCAGTGGCGCCAGCGTGTGATGGAGCAGGGCCCCTTTGGCAGCACCGGATCACCCGGGGTGAGACTGCAGGTACATCAACATTCCAGAGATGCTCCAGGTGATGCATTTTTCATACCTCTACCCTCTGGCCTGGAAACAGCGGCAATTTCAGGAGGGAAATGACACTAAAGGGCAGATTCCTGCACACTCGGGGGGATTTGGGGCAGCGTTTGAGCCCCCCTGGCTCTGGCAGAGCTGCTTGGCGCTGAATCCACAGCGTCTTGGGGGCCCGGCGAAGCAGCCAGCACAGCTATTTATTATTGCGCTCGATTTAGACCACGGATTTGGATATTGATTGAGTCTGAGCCTCCGAGCAAAGAGGGCTAATTAGCACATGCAACAAAGCGCCAGCTTTTAATTAAACACAGCTTAGTGAGAAGGGCCCCGTTGCAGACAGCTCTCCTTAGTGAGAGAAATGAGTGCAGGAGGATGGCGGGGCAGGAGGGGGGCACAGGGACCCTGGGGACAAGTGCCCCAGGATGGGGGTCCTACATTGGGACAGGGGTTGGGGGGCAGCTGCTGCCCCCCTGCACCCCCCGCCAGCCTTTTCCTGGCATCACAAATAACCAAACAAGCAGCACGGAGCGGAGAATAATATTAATATTAAAAAGGCATTTATAGTTTTAATCAAGCTTTGGGGGGGAGAAAAGACAGCTTAACACGGCACTTTACACAGTTGATAAAATGTTTGACATTTACTGGTGCCTGTAATGAATCTTGTCTCAATTTTCTCTTCTCAAATGCCACTCCAGATCCTCGCTCTGTCTGCAGGGTTTAAAAAGCCCTTATCCAGCCAAGTGTTATCACCGCCGAGACACGGGGCAGTGCCTGGGCGCAGTAACAGGGGGACGAGCCTGTGCCCCCCCATAGCACAGCCCAGTCAGCACCACCAGTTCCCACCGGTTTCCTCCCGTCCCCATCCTCGTGTGCTCACTTTTGTGACTCCGGGCCAGGTTCCCTTTTTTTGAGAGGGAGGAAATGAATTATTCTGTGAAAGTTAGTGCCTGTCTCAGGAGCCCGGTATAGAAAATTAGCTTTTAATAGCTCTGAAATTGAGGTGCTTTGGGTCAACAGGACAAGATTTTGCCAGTGAAATGACAGACCCACGAAGGGGAAAGAAAGCAAATATTTTGTTACTCATCAGAGAGTCACAGCCCAAAGATAGCAGGCAGCAGCTTAAAATACTGCGGTGCTCTTCAGGCTACTGTAATGGTTAGTCATAAGCTCCTTTTGCCTCTTGTTATCTCTCTCTATATCGGCTTTGGGAACGGAGCACTCGGCTTTCGGTCCTGGGACGTGCCTGGGAATTCCTCAAGTCACCGCTGGAATTGGGAAGTTTGCTCTGAAATGAAATCCCTCCGAAATGAAATGGCTCTGCAATAAAATAACTCCGAAATAAAATAACACTGCAGTAAAATGACTCTGAAATATAATGACTGCCTTTCCTGATGGCTTCACAGGGACGCTTCGTGCCCCCGAGCCGGAGCCCCTGATGATGCCCCATCCATCGGGCGGAGGAGCAGGACACGACGCGAAACTTCCAGAGCACTTCTGCTAACGAGAACAGGAACGGTCTGACTCATTATGAAAGGGATGAATGGATTATAATTACTCCTAATTCTATATTCAGAGATCATTACCACCCCTAAGCAGGGCAGACAGGCAGCCCTTGCCATCGCGTTAAATATTCATAGGCCTGAGAGAAGTTTCTCAAGGTTCGGATGGGCTGTGATGAGGAAAACGCCTTGGCCAAAGGGGCTGGGCAGCTTCTGCCCCTGATCCCCGAAGCACCCCAAGGAGCATCCCAGGGGCTGCAGGAGCTGCCACCGCAGATGAAATCTGCAGGCTGGGGGCTTTTATTGGCCTCTTATGCATGAGTGGCAACCGGTCCCTCCCACGCATCCTTGGAGCATGGATGCTCCTGCTCTGCTGCCCATGTCGGGATGTGCTGAGCCGCTGCGGGCAGCAAGTGCAGGCAGCACACGCGGGCAGCAGGAGCAGCCGCCCAGCACCTCGTCCTCGCAGGATGCTGCAGCACAGCAGCTCTGGGTTTTTGCTCGTCTTTCCTCCTGTAAGAAGCCGCGCTCAGATCCTCCCACCGTTGTGTCAGCAGCGACAGAAGCAATCTGGTGATTACCCATGCCAGGAGCTGCTTTTTTTATTTATCCACCCCACTCTTAATATCGTTGGCAGAGGAACAGAGGGAATATAAACACTTGCTAAGGAGATTTTTAGTAATGACATGAAAAGGCTTGGGAATGCGCTGTTGATGCGAAACCCACACACCTCGGGAGGGAAGCGGCTCCTGTGCCTGTTCCAGCCCCCCCATTGCTGCACCATGGAGGGGACAGGCACAGGGGTCAGGCTGGTGGCCCCCTCCGTGCTCCCCAAAGCCCGTTTGCTCCGTGCCCCACAGCTGGTCCATCAGCACAAGGCAACGGCTGCGTTACCCCTCCCATCATTTCCCCACCCAAGGTTTTATGGCGGTGCCGAATCACCGATCCCCACCATGGGACCACACTGGGGCAACGGGCAAGGACCAGGACGTGGCACCCGCTGAGAGCCGCTCTCCTCCGACCATGACCAGAACCGGTGATTTACACCCAAATTACGCCTCCCGCGCACGCTGCCCTAATGTATGGAAACGTCACGTTGCTTTAAGTATTGCGCTGAACTCCTGTCCTCCAATCAATGGCCAATTTCCTCCCAAGGATAAAGCCGTACATTATTTTTGGCTGACCAATCCAGCTCGGGGCACTCTAATTTTTCCCCGTGCGCTCAGAGGACGAATGCTTCACCGCGACTGCCTCGGAGCAATGACAGAGCGAGCGCATTGCTAATGGCTGGCATGGCGCGCACGAAATATATTAAATGTATTAACTTTGGCACTCGCCAGCTCTCGGGAGAAGCTTTTGGAGCTGCTCATGTGCTGATCCCTCGGCTCCTTTCCGCCTGGAAAATTCCTCGTCCCCAAAATTGCGGCTGGATGGAGGTCACCGCTGCTCATCCCTGTGCCCCGGTGCCACCAAG
>NW_010161661.1:36135-42593 GCF_000695765.1 Mesitornis unicolor | reverse complement strand
TTCATTATATTTTATTATTTCTTTTATTAATATTTTCTTTTAAAATCCTCTGTTACTCAAATGATATATTATTCAAGGGGAAAGGAGCATTTAGATTACTAGATTATTGTTTATACATTTTACAGATTGCAGATAACATAATCGTGTACACAGCCATTCTGTAAACTGCTCTGTTCAGTTTAAAGTCTGTATCCAAGCAGAGCTTTGCCCATGGAGTGATAATCCTTCCAAGTGTAGGGTTGCGTACCGAAGTATCTGTGAGTTTTAATAGATTATTTTATGGATTTCTTTGGAAAAATTCATGCGAAACCACTTTTTTTTTTAAATCTGGCAAATTAGAAGCATGAATACATTACTTCTTTTTCACCAATATGGATGTATATACAGTTGATGAAATCAGAGTGGAAGGGAGGGTTTGGTTCAATAATATGTGTATTTTATATACTTCCCTTCAACAAGGCCAAAAATGAACAAACCTGGAAGACCTGTCTACATTATGCATAGTAAGCTAACATCATTATTGCAGCAGGAGCTAATTTTGACCGTTCAGTGTTAGAATAAATATATTTTTATCATGTTCCCATTTGCAGACTAGCTGTGGCCATTGTTAAGATGCATTTTTTCTTATCTAAAAGCACACTGAATATTTTGAGGGAAATAAAGGAGCCACAGCCACTTCTTCAAGAAGCTGATTTGTTATTTTTGTTATAGTGCAAGATGTTCTTATCTATGTTTAACTTGGTTTAGAGACTACTAAAGAGAACATAGCCATGCGTAAAGTAGCAGGAGGAAGTACTCTCACCTTTCCTGGGTTAGGAAGTCATCTGGATACAGGATTGGTGGCATCAAACATTAAACTCTTAAGAAATGGCGTGTGGCAGAAAATCAGGACTTGGTTGAGGACAGCTACAGTTAGTTTACATGTTTTCCTCCACTGTTATTGCTGCTCGCATCCAGGAATGGTCATTGGACCACCAGAGGAAAGTCAGTCTCATCTAAAGCAGAATTAAGAAAGCAATTTGATGTTCCTCTGGGCACTGCATAACAAATATTAATCAGAAGACAGTAAGATTGCTTTCTCTATGTCAAGGAGTTTCTCTACTCCTTTCCCTAGAAATACCAATAGTATTCTTCTTTGGAGAAGTGAGAAATTATTATTATTAAAAGCTGGATCTAGGTCTGACTCTTAACGAGCCAGTTAGTGAAGGAAAAGCTGAAGTACACCAGCACCAAACTTATTACAAGGCAGCTGGCCACAGTGTAAGATATTTCACCCCTGAACTTCAGCACCATCCAGCTACTGCTGAGACTGAAGAAATTTGTATTGCAAAGATTCTCCTTCCAGAAACTATCCTAAAGCTGATTCTTACAAATCCTTTTAACTCCAGTATGCATATTCAGATGAGGGGTGCTTGTTTTGTTTTACAGCTATTTTCTTTATCGTTTTTAAGAAAACTGCCACTCTGTGGGATATTATACATTTTGTCCTGAAGAGATAAGAGTCACAGAATGGCATGGGTTGCAAAGGACACTCAAGGATCATCTAGTCCACTTCCCCTGCCATGGGCAGAGACGCCTCCCACCACACCAAGTTGCTCAAAGCCCCATCCAGCCTGGCTTTGAACACTTCCAGGGAGGGGGCATCCACAACTTCTCTGGGCAACCTGTGCCAGTGTCTCACTACTCTCCGAGTAAAGACTTTCTTCCCAATATCTAATCTAAATCTACCTTCTTTCAGTTTGAGACCATTACCCCTCATCCTATCACTACACTACCTGATAAAGAGTCCTTCTCCAGCTTTCTTGTAGGCCCCTTCAGGTACTGGAAGGCTGCTATAAGGTCTCCTAGGAGCCTTCTCTTCTCCAGGCTGAACAACCTCAGCTCTCTCAGCTTGTCCCCACAGGAGAGGTGCTTCAGCCCCTGATCAGGTTTGTGGCCGTCCTCTGGACCTGCTCCAACACCTCGATGTCCTTCTTATGTTGGGGGCCCCAGAGCTGGAAACAGTACTCTGGATGGGATCTCACCAGAGCAGAGCAGAGGGGCAGAATCACCTCCCTTGACCTGCTGACCACGTTTCTTTTGATGCAGCCCAGGATACAGCTGGCTTTCTGGTCTGCAAACACACATTGCCAGCTCATGGGCAGCATGCAGATCACTCTGAAATAAAAGGTACCACGAGGTGTTTCAGCAAAGTAATCCCTTTAACACTCAGCAAATACAGAACTGGCAATAATGCACTCTTCTGTAAAGATTTCTACATGAAAAGGGGAGAGCCGAGTATGTGGGGAAAACCCTAAAGATAAAATAAATACAAAATTTAGCAGGCCTTCCTCATTAAAGTGTTGGAAGTTTTTAAATTTCTTTGGATGGTAAGGTTTCATTTTAAAATTTATCATTTTAGGAATCAGAGGAGATACAAGTCATTGCCCAACAGTTTGATTTTTTTTTTCTTTATTCAATTGCTTGCTATTACCCATTTCAAAAAATTGGTAATTAGAGTAAATGTGGTTGAATTTTTATTTTTTTTTTTGTCAGAGGTCAAGTCTGCACCATTAAAATAAATAAGCTTTTTTAGTATTTACCTTTCTCTGTATCTGTGAGGCAGCAAAGAACTCTTCCGGGAAAAATAAAGAAAGGATCATTTTAATCCATTTTATGTCACAGAATAGAGCACATTGTAATCTGTTCAAAAGAGAAATGCATTGGTCTCACTGCCTATCGTTTATAAAAGTATTTAGAATTTACTATCAATTTTCAGTATTTTTATTTGCTTTGGTAAAAAGGCATCATGATCATAACTGCAGTACAGTATCTTAAATTTGATTTACATATGAGAGTTTGATTGGGTATGTACTATGTGGTGCTCATATTATACTCCTCTGAAAGAGCTCTGACGGAGACCATTGTATTGTGTTCATTATGCCAGCTTTGTGACTTCAAGAAGAAAAAACAGGTACCTGAATATGAACAAGAAAAACAAAGGGTAGGAAAAAGAACAGGCAGAACAGATAAAGAATGAGTAGGATAAGTGAGTGCTTTACAAATGAAAGCAGATGTATGAAATTACAAGCTGTCGGATCAGCAACGGAAATGAAGATGATATACACAGATTATAATTATTCATTTTGCCCAGTCCTGCATCTTTTCCCCATAATCCTCTTGTTGAGGGAGGAAAGGTACAGGAGGATATGAGGCTTATTCACATGAAAGAAAAAGAGTAAAACATTTAAATCATTCTGTCCACAAAACAGTCCTTATTTTGCCTTCTATTGATTCAAAATAATTTTGCATTTGCAATGATCCTTTCTGGTGTAGAGGCCTGATTAATTAGGAGTATTTGTTACTAGAGCTAAAGTTCTCAGAATAGTAAAGTTTGTTAAAAAAATTATTTATAATTACTATTGTTGGAGGCTGTCTTTTTGTTGCAGAGTGCAAGCATCATTAACAGGCATTGCTTTGACAGCTGTGGCAGATGGATTGCCTGGATTTAGATGGTGCAAAGGAAATGAAGGAGTTTACATAGACCTGCCTGAAAAGATGTCTTTAATAATTGCACTCATAATTAGATTGATTTGGGGGAAAAAAAGAAACCAAAAAAACAACAACAAAAAAAACCCCAACAAACAAATAGAAGATGACAGCGGCAAGGAAAGAACCATAGAGTATACTTACATAGATTCAGATAAAATCAAGGACAATTATCATGAAACTATAAACTTTAGCAAAGCTTGCTAAATATTTCCTGAATAAGTAAAAATTTCTAATAAAGTTTATGGTATATTCTATTTTTAGGTATTTATGAAATCAAAATCTAGACTTCTCCCTTTTCCTTGAACATTTCTTGCATAGTTTCTGATATACAAGAAAACAAGGAGTCTGTTTCATACATTTTACGTATGTGTATAGGCATTTATGTATATATGTACATAAGAACAACATAAAAGATATTTCAGCAAAGAATTGTCAAAGTAGGGCAAAGTTATCATAAAAGCAGGACTGAAGGGAAAATTTATCTCACAAATTATAATACTCAAATTTAGGTGTCTGCAGATGACAGTGTCCATTTCAGAGTGTAGGACCAGTTCTTCAGACTCCACTGACTGTATTGCCCTGACCTCCACTGGCTCAGGGCAAGCTTTAGGTGCACAGCTACAGAGATCTAAATGTAGGCATCTAAATCCAGAGGTAATATAAATGTCAGTGACACAAAATCAGTGATAGGTTTAGCATTGTCTTTAATGATATTGGACCAAGTGTAGTAATGACGTTTGGTTATGCAATATCTTCTTTTACTCTGAGCACTGCTTGCATTCTAAGAGACCTAATGTGGGAAAGGACAGCTGAGTTTGAACTGTAATAAATCTACTGGAAACGGTACTGGTTTAGAATATCAAAATAAGATAGTAATATTTCTTTTTTCTCTCTCTCTTTTTTTTTCATTTTCATTGTAGTGATTTCAAGTAATTATCAGACCTGTTTGGGACTCCTGATGCATTATCCACCCATTGGAGATGTTCACTCCCTTATCTTAAGAGCACTTTTTCTCCGAGATCCAAAGGTGAGATGCTCACTTAGTAAATACAGGGAATGAATCTCTGTAATAAAGCGTTCTAAATACTAAGAAGTTAACAACAACCTACATTTTGGGGACTAAACTGTAGCTTCAAGTTTCTTCTTGAATGACAAAAAAGCTGAAGGAAAGAGTTGGTAACCAAGAGCAGAAACAAGTTCTTTTTCTCTATAAAGGATACTGCCCTGCTCCTTTGCTAAAGTTATCCAGCAGCTCTGGTAACTGCAGGTGTTTATGTTCTTTAGAATACCTTTACCTGCTATTCTGCACAAACATCTTTCATAATAAAGTGTACTTTTGAGGGAACAGTAATATTTTCTATAATAACCTAGTAAGCTGTATAGAAACTGTCATGCAATTTCATCTGTAAGACCTTTTTCATGGGATTTCTGCAGATTAATCACTCTTAATCCTTATACCACTACCACTGCTCAATATATATAATAGTTATGTGATGGTTTTCAATTAAAAGCGAGAGTCTGCTGTTACAGCTTGAAAAGATTCACATGAATAAATAAATTTTATGTTACATATTACTAACATACAGTTTACGATATACTCATCTGTACTAAAAAAACCAGCAAACTTCTTGCTGTTTAAGTATGGCATGTGTATATGTATGGATATAATATACAGCAGATAACCACAGTATAGTGGATAGAGTGTTTGAGATGAAGCTGTACACAGTAATCCTTGCAGTACTCAGATCTTTGGCAGATAGCAGAATTTGTGCTGCTGGTTTCAAACTGTCTTTGTGCGTGTCCCATTAGTAGGCTGCCAGTGTAAAGTCTTGAGTTCCCTCATCTTCCCGATGCACGTCACCTTTGAATGTGAAAAATTCATCACGTCTGCACTCTGACTGCCTTCTGCAAAATTTCATTCAGTACTAATGTTTACACTTTTATGGATTAAGAAAAAAAGTGTCTCTTTGTTTCTCTATCAGTTTTTTGCAGAAATCTGCATTCTTACAGCTGCTTTCTTCATTCCTTTCAGGCACAAAGATTTCTTTCATGATGAGTAGTAAAGTATATCGTCTTTTCAGTGTGTAAGAAAGTTTGTAATGTTAGATCTCAGGAATCTTTATTAAAATTTCAGAAGTAGTCTGTGAAATCAGACTGTCCAGCAATTATTTATGTACTCTCTTAGAAAAACAAAGTAGAAGTAAATTAGAGGGAAGATAGGGAGGAAAATTGTCCTAAGATACCAAACTAAATCCACTATGTAATTTGTCATTTATTGAAGGTATATGTTAAAAGACAGAATAATTACTAATTATGCAGCTGTCCTCCAAAGCATCGTAGGTAGTAAATAAGGTATCTTTCCAGCTGAAGGGAGTAGGATAAAATAAACCACCAACTTCCCACTAAAGAAGCTTGATCACTATTCTGCTCCTTACATTCTTTTCCCAACAGAATGAAGTTGTCAGGTGCATAAGGCCTCAGTGTCCTATTAATTAACATTCTCAGGTGTGCCTTGAACACCTTTCAGGAAAATACTGTATGTATTTCCTACCACGTCTTTGAGGTAGTTCTTCCTTCACTCAGGTGAATGAGTTCTTAAAGCTTTTTCATGCAAAGTCTGCTAGTTTTTTCAACAATTCAAATATAATTAATTACAGTTGTTCCTCATTTCTGAGCTGTATTGCTTGGGAAATACTGTGAAGGTTAGGAAGCTGAGATTTCCAGAGAATGAAGAGCCCTAAACAACTTCCAGCCACCTCTTGTTTTATGTTGGGTCTTTGACTTGAGACTGCATAAACAGATCTGGACTGCTTACAGTAAGGAAGCTAAATTGTTCTAAAGGATCAATCTAAAAGGAAAAATAGTAGCTCCTGGTCTTAGAAAGAAATGCATTTTTCATGCTATGACTTGAGTACCTGTTTCTTATC
>NW_010161661.1:15531-36104 GCF_000695765.1 Mesitornis unicolor | reverse complement strand
TAGCTATGATTTTAAGTTTAACTTTCATGTATTTAAGCATATGTTGTTTCAATCCAACGTATTTCTGAAATGGGAATTCTGTTATTCTGTAAGACCTACACATAAAAATTTTCCAAGTCTGTCAAAATTTTTCATTACCCAGAATGAAAGAGAAGACTCAGCAAAAGACATCATGGGTGCTGTAGGAGTCTAAAGTTAGTACACAGTTTATATACCAATATAAGTGGGGAAATTATGACACTTTTTTTTTGCATCTGCATGAAGATAATTCAGTTTGCTTTTATTCCCTGCGCAGATAAAAGGAGATTGGAAGAAAAGACAAGGAGATTTTAGTCAGTAGTGTAACTTGTAAATGATGATTAGCAAATTCAGTGCTTAATGATTTTTCTTCCTCCTTTGATGTTTTCCTATGTATTTCTCAATCACTATCTTCTAGTTTCTAATGGGAAATTACATTTGGTTCAGTGCAATTTAGATCTCCTGAGCCAGGACTTAGTTGTTCTGTGTGGCATTTCTTCCAAGATTTCACTTGGGTTTTAATATGTGAAGTCAGGGAGCTCTTCTGTGGGAGACTGTTACATGGTCCAGTGCCTTATTTCATTATTTGTTGAATACAGCAAGAATGTTTACTGTTGTTCCAAATATCTGAGAGAGACTTGCTCACTGCCCCTTGGAGCTTTAAATCTCAAATGGATAAGAAATGCAGTTTAGAAGTCATGGACAGGGACAAACAGGAATCTGCCTCTTGCAGGTTTGTTAATATATATTGTCTTTGAGATTATTTTTGCAGCTATGTAAATGCCAAATAATCTCACTGAGGGGAAGTTGGACTAAGGAAGATTGGTGGTGTGTACATAAAACTGAGAGGATCTTAAGGGACAATCCTGTTATAAACGGTGAAGTAATTAACATGGGTCTGATAGCAGCTGTAACTTCTGATTCTGGAGATAATCTGGGTTTGCATGTCTAATAACATCCATTATTTCCTCTGTCTTCCTTGTTCTGACAGTACAGATATCTCCTCCTTACTTACGTACTTGTCTTGTAGACTATCAGGAGAGCAAAACTTTGGCTTGATGAACCCGTCGCACTGTAGTTATCACCAGGAGAGCAACCAAAATGTCAAAATAAAGCTATACTTAAAAGATGGGTGGCATTTTTTTCTTACAGATGGACATTTACAATTTCCTGACCTTTTGTGCAATCAAACTTTAGCAGAAGCCTTAGCATTATCCAGTAATAACAATAATATGAAAAGTAAACAGTGTTTGCCATTAATCTAATATGTGTAGCAGCTCTCCTTTTCACCTGGTGAACCCCAGTTGGCAGCTGGGATGAGGGGACATTTTGATACCACATCCCTGATGTATTCCAGTGCCACAGAAGAGGAATACACATCTCCATAAAAGCTGAAAACAAGTTAATGCACCTGTCTCTGAAGGGGGGAGGGCTGAAAGATACTAATTTTACAGGCATGAGTACAGGTCAATGCAGAATAAATGAATTTCAACCTTTTCTGCATTTGGCTAGCTGCAGTTCTTAGGAAAACGTAGAATGAAAATCTCAAATCAGTGTTGTTGTCTTTGCATAGCGTAATAAAGTTAACCTGCTTGAGGAGTACTTGTTTCACGTATCTAATCTTTGAACAGATAATTACCTCAATTATTTGTATGAAAGTAACTTCTACGTACTCATAGTCCTTCTGAATATAAAACTAGAGCTTCTTATGGAAGAATAGGCTGCTAAAAGTATGTATATGTGAAATGAGAAAATAAGGGGAGGTATTTTTGTGTATATCCAAAGCATTTACTGAAGGTGTGTCTCTGTGTATTTAATATCCAATGAGTGGCCAATTTTCTTCTTTTTTTTCCGTATCAAAACCATTGAGCATTAATTTTCAAAGCAAAGGCTGCGAAATTAAGAAGTAGAGATATGGAGATAGGGCAGTGGAAAAATATAAAGTGATTAAAAAACATAGTTCTAACTAGAGTTGTTCAAATAAAAAAAAATTTAAAAACCCAATTAGAAACAAAAGTCATAGAAAATGTGAACATATTGTGTTCCTTAAATAACCAGATGTTCTTCCCTTCCTGAAGGCAGCCAGGGCTAGGAATAAAAGGTTTAAAACTATTGTTTTAAGTTAACTGTGAATTTTGCAAATCTGTTTTCACCCTTTAGCAAATAAAATTCTAATACAGCAACATAAGCAAAGTAATTTTCATCTTTGGGTGTTCCTATTTGTATGTTGTTCTCTGTTGAAGTGTTAACCTTATCACAATGACTTATTAGAAAACTAAAGCACTACATAGAATATTACAGTTTTACATTGCATCCTAAGAACCTGACAACCATCCTTTGTCTGGAAGCTTACTGTCTTTATGCTTAATATTTCTGTAAAATAAGTTTGCTTTCAGATATTTGAACATGGTGAGTTTCCCTATTCGATACAGAAGCAAGCTAGTTAGGAGCTTAATTCAGTGGAGGCACCTTTTATCATAAACCATTGATTAAAAAAAATAAAGAAGTGGTTGTGCTTGGTTGGCAGGAATTAATTTGTTACTTATTCTAATAACATTCTAGTTACTGCTGCTGCTATTTTCTCAACATTGTATTTTAAGCTATTTGCTGACTTTGAAAGTGTCCGTATAATAATATTAAATTCTAACTAAACCCATGGTGAAGCATACATGACATTTCAAAGAAATCGTATTAGTTCATTATGCCTGAAATTACAGGTACTGCCAGAAAACTTAGGCAATAATATATGGTCATGATCACTCATATAACGAGTACTTGGAGAAATCTGCATTCCAGCTTTTAACACTTTTCACAGTCTGAGCAATAAATGACAAGGGGAAAACACATTACTGGAATTTTGAACCGAGCTCTTTGTACGTTTATTTTTCCGCTGAATTTTCGTCTTAAGTAGCTGCCACCGTCTCGGAGTTTCCTCCAAGCGAGTTTCATGTGCCTGAAAGGCTGTTGAGTTTCACTTTCTTCTTCTTCAGATAAATTCTTTTCTCTACACTCATTAACTGAGGTGCCGCTGCAGAGCTGCGACTGTCCTTTGAAAGCTGCCGTTATGTCAGTATTGTTTGTTTTGCTGTTTGTGGCAGGAGAAAAGCAGGTTTGGGGTGGGTTTGTTTGTTTGTTAGCATTGTGTGTGCAATCTGGCATTAATTACCTCTCTTTAATGACCAGATTGCAGCCAATCAGAAGTTGGGATCTGACAGTGTTTGGGCATTAGCAGCTCATTAATTTGTACCTACACACGGAGGTACTGCCGGGGTGCACAGTCCATTTTGGTAGAGGGGTACCAACAAGGGGGAGGCAGGCCCTGAACAAAAGTTTGCTTTTTGCCGTTTTTTTTTTTTCCTCCTGATCAAGAAGAGTGTGACTGGTTTTTCAAGATATTTGGAATTATACATTAGGGATTTGGGATGTATGAGAAGTATCAAAAATCTGGGATAATGGATGTGCCAGTGCAGTATGAGCTGGTGGTATGAGTAAGGTCATCTACACTTTAAAGGAGTTGCTTTGGCAGGGGATGTGACTGATAAAGGAAACAAGGCTTTCCAGAAAAGCTAAGTACATGTCTCTCCATCTGGGAGGAAAGAAATTAGGAGGAACAAAAAATAAATGCATTTACTTTCAGTGATTCACAGAGAACTTCTGTTTGCCTTAATTTGTGAAAGATTAATATCTTGTATGTTTAATGCAACATAGATAGATAGACTTTTATGAACAAAAATGTGTCAGGATCTTCAAATTGACCTCTGGTTTTATAACCACATTCAATTCCTTGTAGTGAACCCAAGCATTTTGATGGTATCACTTCCTCATTTGCAAATACAATACAGTTAGATGTAATCTAGACGCCTCACTTTGAATAAATTGTTTGTTTTTCCGTAACTGCATGTTAAGCTTTTTAATGTGGGCCTATACAACTAAGAATTGCATATATTACACATGTAAAAGCCATTATATTAACTCATTCTCTGTTTATGCTCATGTTCTTAAAATCTGAAACCTTTGCTTTCCAAGGAGATAGGCCAAGCTTTGTTTTAAGAATTATTGTTCTAAATATTCAGTTATTATGTTTCATTAATAGAATAAGGTATGACAGACAGCTATGAACTTAATGATAAATTACTTGAAATAACCATGTTTCCATAGTACCACATAAAAATAGTAAGTGTACCACGAATTAAAAATCTTTGGGTTTGTATATTTGTTTCCAAACCGTCATCTCCAGTGCACCTATGCATTTTAAAATACAAAAAGGCTATATGACCAGTACTCACAGTACAATAACTTTCTCATCTCTCCTTAAGTTCATTGCAATTTCCCTGATATATAAACTATTTAATTGACTCACCAAAAAATAGTCTTCTTCAAAGTATCTTTTATGTAGGGCCGAGCAAGATGGTGCTGCAGTCCACTCTCCTGGCACTGAGAACAGAGCCTGGCAAGGAGGGCTCACTGACTTTGTTGTTCTCATTGCCGGTCTTGTGTGATCCAGCAGGAGAGCTACTGGCCTTGAGGGCAGGGAGGAGTTGGTAGCATGGCTGGTGGGTTTTGGGCTGGTGGACAGGTGCAGTCTTTCAGAGGAGACAGGTAAAGGCAAGTTAGGAATTGTGGTTCCTACTTTCAGCTAATATTAAAACAAGTATGTAATAGTGTTGTATAGAACAGCAAGTAACAGATGCATTATTCAATGAATAGTCAAGGCAACTGCTTGCTGATCAGTCAACCGGACTAAGAATTGCAAACACAAGAAAAAAAAAGTGTTTGCATTTTTTAATTTTCTCTGCAGATTTCATAATTATGCCTCTAATTGGGGTGTCTTCCCTATTAATCAGAGAAGGCATGAGGTGCAGCAACATCATGTTCAGACCAGAGGGGCAATCGGGGAAAATTTAGAAATAGAGATTGAATTATTCTCCTGTGTTGATCAGCACTCCTGGTAATATTCACTGGGAATTCATAAGCTCTGTCAAGTTAACAGCAAGTTCTTTAGAGAGACAAGATGGGAAAGAAAGTTATTTTTGGGAGCCAAAACTTTAAACTGCTTTTTCTTAGAGCAAGTTGATATCCTTAGTAGTAAAGTAAAAGCAATTCTGATTGGACTTGATGCTAAAGCAAGAAGCCGAAGCACTTTAAGCTCTTAATTACTTTAGCTACCAATAAAACTTATTGCTTGGGAATTTCTTGGGGCTGTTTCTTTCAAATGATTGGTTTACTTCTGTTTAAAAAGTCATCTAAAGCTACTGACCCTCTCCTAAAGAGTAATGATGTTATTTGCAAAATTACACTAATAAAATGTATTTAACAGTGTTAGAGTGAGGTGATTATGGTTCGTCTTGTGTGCAACCTGACAATTCAATTAATCACTTCTAGTTTGCAAGGAAGTTTACTAGAAGGAAGCACTTAAAGCACTTTGATTCTACCTAATCAAAAGTTCTCAGTATCATAATTTATGTATTTGACTAAAATTTGCAAAACACAAACTGTGAGTTATATAAAAATAGATTCATAACTTTTCAATAATATATGAAAGAGTAGCTACTGAATCATATCCAGTCTATTATGATGGAATTTAAGTTCAGTCACTTCTGATATAAATGTATATATACTGCCGGTGTATTGACATATTCTATAGCAAATGTTAATGTATTAATTGTTGCATACAAAGCTATTTGAGTACATTTGTATTGGGGAATGCTTCTCTGAAAGAGCACTGTAATTTCAAGACAGAAGTGGGAATGGTGCATTTTATCCTTTGCTGTAACTTTTTATGGAAAATTAGACTTGGAGATGTGAGGTAGGACTCTTTGTACTTTATCTTTTTAAGGAGCAGTAGTGTTCAAAAAGGCTCAGCAGTATCCTCAATACTGGAATCCCAAAATGAAAGGAACTACTTGTCCTGCAGCACTAGGACCTTAGCTTCTCTCTGCATTTTAAAGGAAAAGACCTGGACATCATATTCCTTTTGCTCTGGTGTGTGTCTGGGGCTCTTTCAAGGAGCCTTTTTTACTCCCCAAGGGGCCTGTTTCACATGTTTTACATAGCACATTACATGTAGAACATAAATTAATCTACTGCTTTTCCATGTAGCAGAAATAACCAAATAGCACCTTAAAATGTTCTTGTTTTTCCCTGGTATGTGAGATTTGTGTAGAAGCATGTTTCTGGAGAAGATATATTGCTGTAAGTGTGGTTATAAGGGTTTTATCTGTATAAGCTTCGGATAACTGCATTACTCACAAAGCCATCAGTGAGTTATGCAGGTTGTCCAAAATGAGTGCCAATAAAACCATAATGTGGTAGCTTTTCTGTACATAAAGATGTCATATTTTAAATCTCATAATTTGGAGCATTCCAGGGTTTAAAAACGAGGCTTGCGGTGTGTTCCCTTCAAAAGCCTGGATCTTTTCTCCACAATGTTGTAAAACTCCTGTTCCTAACCGTGCGGGGCTGCAAGATGCCAGAGCATAAATCTGTCACGGGGTAGGGCTGAACACTGTCAGATTTATACCTCACTATTTAGTTAATTTACTTCTTAAAACCAAGGGTTCAGCTGAAAAATAGGCGACTAAATTAAGAGGCAGATTTAAAAGGTACTTAAGCAATTCTGTTGATGCAAGATGGGAATTTCGCGCAGGTTATGAACTTGAACGTTGGCAGGTCAGAGTCTCTTTGTCTGGAATATAGATAAAAGCTGATTTGGTAGGATTTGATCTACCTGTTAAAATGCAATGCACTGTAAAACTATAAATTAAAAAAAAAAAAGGCTTTCCGGTCAGTTAGGACAAGAAGCCAAAATGTTCAACTAGAAATTTCTTTCAGTCAGGTCTAAAGCATTTTTAAATCTCACTTGTCATTTTTTTCAGTTCTTCTTCTCTTGTCGTAGAATGCCCATGTGAGGGAAAGCATGTGTGTATGAAGTTAAAAACAGACCATAACGCACGGTATTCAAAATATCTTCCTGGTATCTGAAATTTCTAGTTGCCAGGGGAATGGAGGGTTGTCACATAACAAAACTGGAGATAATTTATTTCAGTTTGATGGATTCACGGGTTTCTTCCTGCCTTGACCCAAAAATGAATTTTCTTTCCTTTTCAGTTCTTTCTAGGAATTTCTGTTGTTTCGGGAAAAGAAAGAAAGCACTCCTTATTTTTCTTTAGAAATTATTAAATATGATAATTCATGCTGTTATTGCATTGTAAATAACGAGTTCTGCGATTGAGACCCACAGCATCTTTCTGAAAAATGTAAACAGGAAGCATTATTCCCAGTTTGAGGATTATGGTGTTCATTTGCCAATGGCAGGATTAGTGCATGGATCTCCTGACTCCTGTCATTAAAGGAAGTTCTTTATTAGTTCTGTGCAGAATATTCTTCATGTTGTGCTACTTTCATACATAGGGTTGTTAGATACAGGCTACCAACCTATGTTTTGGATAATATCTTGCTATTGGCCTTGAACCACTTTCGAATTAGCAGTAGTGCATTATATCCTCTAATCTCTCACTGGATTTTCTTTGCTTTTTTAGGAAGTATTTATCTCAGTGGTTTGTAGGTGGATGGAATACCTTTTGTGCTCTTGCAGGTTGCTTGTTCTGCAGAAGGTATAGCTAGGGAGGAGGAAAATTAGGAAGTGAAAGGAATGTTTTGTTTGCAGGATGGCATTTGCTTTGAGTCCTCTGGAGTTTGGGGTGGGTTGGTTGTTTAGTATACAAAATATTGTGGTATGTTTATGTAATGTTAAGCCACTGCTTATACTATATAAGTCTAGTCATAGAGTGGAGATAGCTTCTTGACAAAAGAATAAAAAGAGGAAAGGTGAAATTCTCTGTGCAGCTAGGCTATTTGGTAATCATTAGTATGCTTTTCATATTAATTACCTGTGCCTAATAGAAAAACTGCTGCCAGTCTGAACAGACTGTATTCCTTATCCACATCTCAGCTGCTATATTTCAGCTGTTCCCAGTCCAAATTTTTGCCATATTTATATAATCTTTATTGAAGAAAGAAGCATAAGTGATGTAGAAGGAAAAGGTAGACCTTTGCTGACTTCCCGGTCATTACGGAATATAGGGTCATATGCTTCTCCAACTTTCAGTAGAAACAAATGAAAGGAAAAACATTAGAATTTTAATACAAAAGTGCCTTAGGCTGTATGAGAATTATGAAAAAATCCTATATCGCACTGACAGCTAAAGAGAGGAAAAAAGAGCAAACTGGGTCCTTCAAAATATTTGCTTAAATAAAAAGAACAACACTGCATCATTATCCTTCTCTTTTTTATATATCTTTAGTTCAGTCTGTTCTTTGGTTCAGGCTTAAAATATTATTAGTTTAGAAAAAAAAAAGATATATGTTTGGCAGCATTTGTTTAATATGTTGCAAAAAAACTAGTTTCGAAAAATCCTGTTTGGCACTAGTGAGATGATTATTTTGGTAAGCCTATTGCTGCATATACTTACAATTCAGCACTGCTGTTTTGTTTGTTTTTTCTCTGGTGCTTTTAGGTTACCTAGTTTCAGATAAAATCTATTAAGTGGAGTATTTTTCAGTAGCTGAGGTTTTCCCACCTGTCTACCCCAAAACACCTGCAACATATGTTTGTGTAACCCTGCAATGCTTTGTGGTTTGGGCCTGGAGAAATTCCCCCAGAGCTTTTTGCTTATAAACAGCTGAGCAATTCATTTCTCTAATGACGAGTGCTTTTCCCTTGGCATTGAGGCAATAGCATGTTCGCTAAAATAAGTCTCATTTTTCATCAGACATATTGAAAATCTTTTTTTCATTGTTGTCTCTTATTCTGAATGTTCAGATTTTGCACGAAATTGTATTTGATTTTTTTTTCTGTTGATAATACTGAAGAGAGAGGAAAGGAAATACCTCAACAAAGAAGAAAAAAGAGCATTGTAGAAATTCCTCCGCTTGCACCTGCATGTAAACTTTTACAAATAACGTGTATTCAGATGGTGAAACGTTACATTGCAGCAGTAACCTGGTTTTCCCGGTATGTTGTAGAGCAGTCTGCCAGTGACTTCTGTCACGCACAAGCATGCTTTGCCATATCATTTCTGCTCCGTGGGTAATGTGATGCAATGTGTCTCTGGAGGCCAGGGAGGAAAGGGGTTATACTAGGCAATCTGAGCATATCAAGCATGATCCTTTGCTGGTAGGAGTTGCTTTTTAGCCGTTTATGCAAGATTAGGGAGTTTCTGCTGCGTTCTATGTGATTCTGACCACAGCATCAGCCCCCCCGATAGGAAAAGAGCAGGCGTGGGTATAACTGAACTGGGCCCCATGTCCCTGGAGGAGAACAAAGCCAAATCAGTGGCCCCAGGAACCTCCTGCCAGCCATGGGAATTGGAGTGAGTCAGTCTCGTGGTGGCTGGGAACAGGAGCAGAAGCATGGGGTTGGGACTTCAGCAGACAAATGAGGGGGGAGCATCTTTTAGGCAAGGAAGGGCTCAGAGTCAGGAGTACCTCAGAGATACATGAAACGTTTTTTAGGCATCTCTTCCCTTTTGGGCTGTGGCTAATACATTTTGAAGAAAGAAAGTCCAAAATCACATTTATTTCTGTGTGTGCTTCTGTATCTGAATTTTGTATGTTGTCCTTTTAAAAGAATAAATTCAGCATTTTCTACCAGTTGAAACTAAGCTCGCTTTATCTAGAAATTAAGATTAAGAGAAATATCAAGCCAGCAGACTGCTCCTACGAATGTGTGTGAGGAAGAGGGATTTCTAGTATTGGCACAGGCAGCTTTTCTCTCTGTTTTTTGCACTCTCTTTCCTTAGAAGGAGAAAAACATAATTGTGTTTATCTGTAGAATGCCCTTACACAATTTCTTAGGGGGATTCAACAAACTACTAATTTGAAGAGTTGATTTCACTGTCATTTTAACATTGTCCTTCTAAGAAAAAATATTTTATCGGAGGTACTAGTCAAAATACTTATATAAATTCAAAAAGTAAAGGAAAAACTTTACTTGCTTAAGTACTTAAAAATATAATCATTCTAAATTGCACTGTGTAGGAAAAAATTGTTGATATTGTGAATATTTTAAACAACAGAGCTATGTTTTGCTGTACATATATTTGTTTGGTCTTCAGTCCTAATACATGGAATGTAACACAGGGGACAGCTTAAACTGGATGTTTAGTGAAGGGAATTAGTTTAAAATCTATAAGGAAGAGTCATTGTAATTGGTAGATTTTTCCTTTCTGCTTTCTATATTTAACCTGCCAAAATAGTTAAAAAGAATATAAAATTTAAAGGACAATCACAATAACATAGAAATCATATTCTTCATAAAATCCTATTTTTTGCTGTCTGAGTTTCAGTTTTTGGAAGTATTTAAAATTTCTGTCGTGCTACTTCACAGATACTTGTCTGCTAACATATATGTTAGCTTGGGCTTTTTTAAAATAATTAAGTTTTGGAAAATGATATCTCCATAGTGTTACAAAAGGAGTTGCAGCAGTAACCCTTGCTATTTACTGTCTTGCATTTCTAATGTTTTTTCAATAGCATTTTTTTCTGAGGGCTTTTTTTCACTGCATGTAATAGTACTTTTAACAGCTTCTTCCTTTGATACCTTTAAACCTCATAGGAATTTAAATAGGCCCCTGTGAAAGTAATGCTTGAGCCTCATTCATATGTTCAAGTTAGATCATTATTCCTATTAATGGCTTTAAGTGCTTAGATAGTAGATCAGCCCTCAGTGTCTTGAATTGCTTGTCATTTCTGCATAAATATGTTTCAAGATACTGTTCCACATGATCTTTTCCTTTTTTTATTACTTATTCAGACGCAATACATAATTTTTTTTATTTATTAGGTGGAGGAGATGAAATTTCAGTGTTTTTACTAAGCTTTACTCAGTTACCAGAAATAAATTGCAAAACTAGCTAGCATCCAGTAAAGTTAATTTTTCAAAGAGCTGTCTCATGATTTAGAAATGTCCGTTTCTTTAACCATCTCTTACTCTTCCACCTTGTTGAAATGGTCATCAAGACATGTAAAGAAAAAAGTTATTTAATTCATGGGAGAAAAGTTACAGTGTTTGATTACTTGCATAGTAGTCACAGAAACATCAGTTATCCTCATCACGTCAGTTTGGATTTGATTATCATAGAAATGCATTGAATTACCGAACTAGAGCAATAGTAACTAAAGCTGATTCATTGTTATTGCTGTCAGTTGATAAGGACTGACTTACAAGCCATATGAATGGGTAGAGTTATGCAAATACTGTTTTCATAACCGGAGAAGAAAAACGTAGCGCGGCCATTACAATGTGGGTGGTAGGATAGATAAGGATTTTTTTAATGCTTGTCTAATAGCTTTTAGTTGTTTCATTTTTTAATGAACATTACAAACAGGTTATATTTTTTACATGTTTAATGTGTTTCCAAAGAAAGAAAATGAGACATTTCATACAAGATTAAGTCTGACTGCAGGAAATTATCTGGAAATTCCCACCCTTAAATTTGTCCCCAGAAATCATTCTGGCCTTTGATATCTACCACCTCTTTATATCTTTTTATCTCCTTTTGTGTACATGAAATACTTTGGTCTTTAAAACCCAACTCTTGTATCCTCCTCCAAAAATAAGGTTTCCAAAGGAGGGTTATCTGCAGTTATGTGGAAAATGAAAGGATAAGACTATGGATAACTCCAGTCTATAATGAAATCTGGAGGGCAAAAACACAACATGTGAAACTGAAACAGCTGAAGAATGACTCCATCAAAAATATGATGTACCTGTGAATGACTATTTTGGAAAGGTCGTTGCATATTTCATTAAAATTATATTTACTACTAGAAGGACTGAAGAAGGCAGATCAGACTATAAGGCAACAGCCGATGAATGAGTAAACCTTTAAAGCAAATACTTGGAAAGTATTTAGATCTGTTTTATACAATATATCTGATGATTTTGCGTAAATTTACCATTTTGTTTTCTCTTACACTAGAAATTATTTACTTTAAGCCATTTCTGTTCTAATTTATATAATTATATATATATATTCATACATAAACATATACATAAAGCGCCTTCCTTTACCTCACTGTTATTTTGATTTCGTCTGTATGCAAATTTTTTCGCTTAAAAATATTTACTTCCTCCTCCTAATAATGTCCTTCAGGATGCATGCATTCGATCAAGATACTTAATGTGTACACTGTGATCTACACTTAATTTTCACTGGATTATTAGGCATCATTTCAGAACCACTGAAGGCAGCACGCTTCAATGGAGTAGTTTCATTGTGGCAGAGACGGAGACTAAAAAGTTGCTTCTGTTTTCAATATTAATTATATACATTTTATTACAGAGTTCTTTATTCGGGGCCTCTGTTTTGACCAAGTTGAAATTTGGAGAGAAAAAGGGCTCTGTGTGCCATCTAGTGGCAGTGTTCAGGTTGTGTCCCTAAATTTAATTCTATGCTTAACCGAGATGCTGCTAGTGATGCATTCAGTTCAAAATGTTAGCTAGTTTCTCCTTACTATTACCGTTCTCTTTAAAAACATATCACTGTAGCTTGGAGGTGGTAAAATTCTATACCTGAGCGAAAAGAAGAAACCGGATCAGTATCTGCACTTGTCCAAGAATTATTGATTGAATTAAAATGTTACTGCTAAAGCCAACAGCCTCATCACTGTGTGGAAGAACGCTAATTTCTGTGAGCATGGAGTGGACTTACTGGTAACACTTGGTATTTTAAGACATCACTTTTATGAAGCTGTCATTACTGCCTTGAGAAACCAAGATCCTGAGAAAAGAAATTATCCTTTAAATTTCTAATCTTCATTAATGAGCATACTTCTTGTCTCTGTTTTAAGTCTCTCAGAAAATTCCAATAAGGTATTCTTTTTAATTTTATTTTTTTTAGAGAAATCCAAGGCCAGTGACTCACCAGTTCCAACAGAATTTAGATTATTACAAAGCTCGTGGAGCAGACTTGATGAACAAAACACGGTAAGCTATTTCTGAATAGCTTATTTCTGAATATGTGTTCACTGAACTAAGACCTTACATAAACAAAATGTTTCAGAAGTTACTTTTGTCCCAAACAAGAATTCCATAAGCAGTATTTGAAGGAGGTGTGTTTATTTCATTATTATTTTGAATCTTTACCTTTGCTATTATTACAGGAGAAATGAAATTTTTACAGATAGTGTTGCACACAGCTCGCTGGCATTTCTTTAAGGCTAAGGACATTCATATGCAATGACGTGTATACTAAAAGCAGGGGGTAAAATATTGCCAATGTGAATTCTGTAGCTCAGCTACTTCTGATAACGCATCTAATCTCAATCTGGAGTATCCATGTACCAGAAGCTGTGGAAGTTGAATTGAATTAATGTCAATCCAGTTTGAAGTCATTTTTACTAAACCTTTTTGCACCATTCCTCCCTTGATTTAGGAACAGTTTATATCAATACTGCTTAAATTCCTTGTCAAGGCCGTTTTGTCTGGCAGTCACAAGCATAGGGGTGCCTGTGCCCCAGCTAGGGGCCACATTTTGAGTGCCAGTTGCTGGCAGGTGGTGGCTGCTGGTGTCTGCGTGGCATGACGCAATGCCTTGCCTCAGTTTATACCATCACAGGCAATGTCTTGCATTGTACATGGCCCCAGCCATACACTGTGACTGCTGATTCATAGGAACTTGCTGGCTTTTAGACATTTTGCACCTCTGTCAAATTCTGTTTAAATCAGTTACATTGAAAGCTAGCTAAAATTAAAGTGGATTGGATTAAAAAGCTCTTAAAATGGAGAAAGAAGCAGAAATTAAAGATGAGTGAAGTCACTGCAAAAGCATCTTTTTTTTAAACCAGGCTTTACAGCTGGGAAAGGACATCAAAATTTACTGCATTCTATTGCATTTTCTTAATGTTTTTACTTATTTGTTCTTTTAAAAAATAGTCTCAAGGGTTGCCTAAGCTTAAAAAAGAAGTTATTTGAAACTTCCAAAAGAAACATTTCAAGGATTTTGAAAAAAAAATAATTATAAAGCCCAAACAAGAATGACACCTGTTGGAAACGTAAATTCCAAAAAAAATAAATGTCCATTAAATCTATGTAGGAATATAAATTCATTACACACATATACACAGGATGCACACAAAAGGAGAGGAGAAATTGTTTAGAATAGTTCAGATAGAGGAATAACTGGGGTAAATTTGCCTCAACACAGGAAAATTTAGAGTAGGTCAAATGTGGTAAGTCTCTTTAAGATTGGAGTAAAGAGAGAACTGAAAGATGTAACATTAGGAAATGTTTCTGCACTGAGCAGAGAAATGGATTAGATCGGCTACCAGGTCTTTTTCATCTTTAATTCCACAGGCTCAATGATATATTTAAAGTATGTCAGCAAATCTCTAATATAAGTTGCTTATTTTATCACATATAAACAGTTTTGATCCATCATATTCATATATTTGTCTCTCATCTCTCATAATGGCTACTTACTGAAGAGAGAAATGCCTCTGAATGAGGCTTGCTTAAAACAAAACATTTTCAGCTTAGCAAAAAACTGCAGAGATTGAATCATCTTCCTACTGCTAGTTTAAAAATATAGCATTCATAGTCAAGGTCAATGATGCTTATTGTGATGAAACAAAGTTGTTTGCTTCATAGATGGAATTCATGTCTCCTTGATACTAATTTTTAAACTGATGCCTTACTTTTAAATGCACCTGCTGATAACTCTACAACATAATCAATCAGCATTTTTCTTGTAATTGTTGTACATGTCTGGTACATTTAGACGGCTAAAATGTAGACATTGATCCATGTTTAATGGCTGTAATCATCCTTTGCATTAATATATCAGACATTTAAATAGTAAGAAATAGATACTTTGTTCTCATTTTCCTGAACTTCAGCTCAGTTTTAGCAAACCTCCTCCAGAGATCTAGCACCTTGCTATTGTTCCTTTTCTGAAGCTGTGATGCAGAGAAGTTGCACAATAACTTTTACTTCATAGCACTTTTATTAAGACCACCTCTTGACAAAAAGTTTAAATAGCATCATTATTTATTTTTCATGTGTGTGTACGTGTTCTGACATGATCGTTAGCAGTGATAGTACAAAGCAGAACCAAATGACACATAAGTATTAGGAGCTGTGATAACTATCCTTTCTAGTTCTCAAATAATTATAGAACATTATTGCCCGTTATTGCTGAAAGCAATTTTTAAAATCATATCTCGTACTTAACAGCTTAGAGAATTTTTGGTGTTTATTGTTCACTTCGTTGCTCAGGTAACCCATCAGAAAAAGAGATTCACTATCAGTAAATACCATTTTTTGTGCAAAGTCAAGGGCTTTTTTTACTCACTGTCAAGGCTCTAGACCTAGAGACAACACAAACCTAGGACTCAATGTGCAAGCCATTCTTTTCTTTCTAAGGTGATTTTCCAGGTGAGTGAGTGATACATACCACCCCAATCTTGGTGATTAGTTTCAGTAGACTGAGGGGAAAAAATACGCCAAAAATATTAAAGTTTGGATTCTAAATCTCTACTAACTAATTACTGGTGTGACCCCAGAAATCAGTGATGTAATTAGATATTCATTGCAAACTGTTTATAACTGATTGGTATCTACTAAGCCAGCATTTTGCATTTCTTCTTCCACCTTCAAAGCTACAATCTTTGTTTTCTTTCTGGAATGGAGAAGACATTAAACAAAAGGCCCTGTGCTGCCTTCTGATGCCATGTATACATGATGGAATAGAAATAGTCCCTTTTTTTTTCCTTTAGTGTCTCTGCAGTACTGGGACAACTGATTATTAACTGAATCTGCTAGGTAGTAGAAGAGTAAAATTTATTAGTAATAAACATTTTACTATGTCCTTTTCTTTAAAATCATTGGGACCTATTCAGTTTGCTTTTGAAACCATATGGGACTCCTGTTCTGTAGCTGCTTTCTTTGTAGTGACTTTGTCAGGCATTCTCAGGTGGCTACGGAAAGACATTTTGTAATCTCGGCACAAATCTAGTCAACAAAATGGGGAGGCACAGAAACATCCTATAATTGTTATTCAGCAATCTTTCCTTTCCAGTTTCCTTAAATTGGGAAGCAGCACTTTGTCCCAGTCTCTGTGCTGCTGTTCCTCCTAAAAAAATCTTATGTGCTGTCTCTCTTCATCACCAGTATATGGCAGAAGGGCCCCATACAGCTTGGGGCTATATCTTGTGAGTGTGCAAACTCACATACTTTCTTCTGCTTTCTCTCATTTTAAATGTATCTATTCTGAGTCTAAACAACTCAGCTGTTGTTATTTTCTGGATATGTTCTATATGTATGCACGCGTTTATATTGTGCATTCTAAAAAAAACCTATCTGGAGACAAATAGGGAAATGATATGAAAAGCAAAATCAAAATAACATTTCCAGGTGCCTGCACAAGTTACAAGTCACCCATATTAATTCATTTGTAGTTTATTTTTAGTTAAACTTCCCCAAAACATTGAAAAACTATTTTTTCTCCAATATAGTGATTGTATTGTTTTTAATAACATGGATTTCTTCGAATTTTTTAAAGACAGCTATTTATATCACTGAAGTACAGATCAGTACAATAAAACCGCAGGAGCGGAAAAGTCTCTGTGATTGTGATATATTTCTGTGAAGGGTATTTCAAGCATTAATTATATAAATCAAGAAAATATTGCGTGAACAAATAGAAATGGCTTTGCTGATCTCTGGGTTATGTGAACACTTCTACTGAGAATTAGAAGCTTCTTTGCCTCTCTGTTTTAGACAGATTAAATGGTTCAGCAACTTCCTCATTCTTAATGTTGCATATAACTGAAGTGAATTAAATAGCCACTGCACTTAAAAATAAAAAGTAACAATGATAACGATCATGATCTAGTGTATGTGTTATATCCTGAAGCCATTCTTCAGCCAAAATCACTTTAGAATCTGGATTCCTGTTAAAAAGTGCTTGGCTTGAAATGTGCTGGGCAGAAGGTGAAGTAAGAGCAAAAGACATCTAGCTCTGCCAACCTAAAACTACCAGTCTAGTGTTAGTTTTGCTTGTTGAAAGAAATGTTTGAGTTTGAGTTATTTTAAGCATTTAAGATATTTTAATCTATCTAAAGTAAATATTAAAGCAGTCTAAATAAGAAGTGTAAAAGTCAGTTTTAGAAAGTTTTCACTGCATTAGAAATTGGGTTGCTTTTTCTTTTTTTTTTCCTTTTATTTTCATTTAAAAAGGCAAATTAAGAAAACTGGTGCAAACTTGCTTTGTTTGGGGTTAGTCTGCATTTTTCTGGAAGAAAGGGCCGAAACAGTTTGCCTACTACTGGTTGGGAAAAACTCACACGCTCTTTGTAATGCTCAGATCTTGGATTTTTTTCCCCCGTTTGTGAAGGAGAATGCCTCCGTTGCTCTGTCTGTCCAAACCATTGGCAAAGATGCGATGATTTCTCCTCTTCTCTTTTTCAGCGCCAGTGCTAAGACTGCCCCACTGAACATTAACAAAGTCTCCAACAGCTTGCTGAATTTTGGCCGAAAGCTGATTGCTCCAGCTATGGCTTCAGGCGGGGCTGGGACGGCTCCTGCCAGCGGGAGCAGCTTTCCTCCCCCTGCAATGCCCATCAGAAGCGCAGTGGAAGCCCCCCAGCACCACCAGCAGCAGCACCAGCAGGCACAGCAGCAGAGGATGATGAAGTCTGAAAGCATGCCTGTTCAGCTGGGCAAAGGTAAAGGTGAACCCGCAACAGAGGGAAGCTTTTGTCACACACCTTAAAGGACTGAAGAAAGTCCTTTTGTTGATTTTGGGTACATATTTGGAGGAAGCAGCAAAACCAAAATTTTGTTAAGCAAGACATCCATGCTAAGTACAGCAGCATGTTCACAATGTAATACAGAATTAGATGTTATCTCAAGAATATACAAATACTGTAGGAAGGTTTGAGCCTTTTAGAAAATATTAACCAGAAATCACATCAGACATACCCACAAACTACATCAATACCATTCGCCAATGAAGTTTTCAGTCTTTTAAATGCAACATATTTTTAACTGTAAGACTAATTTCATACAGGTTTTTTCAGGTTATTGGCAGAAGTCCCATGCATAACAATATTAGCTAAATACGAGTGAAGGAAGTTAGATCAATTACAAAGTAATTCTTAAGAAATTAAATTTTATTCCCTTTAGAATGCGTGAAGCTTTCTTGAGAAGTTACTTGAACAGTAACATATATTTGCCTTTTAATCATTTGTGATGGCCCTCTGCACTTTCTCTGTTTAATAAATACCATTTCCTTTTCTTGAGCTTTTTCTATTTCTCAAGAACAGTTTGTTGTTTGAATAAAGTCACAAGCTCAGCCTCAGTAGTTGTTTCCTACACTCTGCCAGACTCAAGTTGTGTTACTACTTCACATCTTCAGACAGCCTTTGGCAGTATGTTCTTTGGACCATATAGAGTGATATGGTATCTGCTGCTTCTAGCAACTCATCCTCGGTAATGATTGTAAGTTTGAGGAATAGTGCTGGTTGCCCTAAACCATTATGTAGTATTGCATCATATTTTTCACCAGATTGAAAGTGTAAGAGAGGGGAAATCACACTTTGTAGCTGAAGTTGGTGTCCTGTCCAAGGTCAGTCCTTTCATGATGCGTCACGTCCCCAGCAGACACTGAGGGAGCAGAATTCAGAGGCACAACTGTTGTCTTGGAGCAAAGAGATGCAGGCAGTATGGTAAGAGCCACTAACGCTGCTTGGCAAAATCCAGACGCGCAGCTTCTCTCCAAATCCTAGAACAATCTCAGAAATTGCTCCAGCAAGGGTCTTACAGTCTCACAGCTCTGCAGACGTTAACTGAAACACAATGATCTCTCTGCTGGGCAATGGCCTCATTTGGTTTGTAGTTACTGTTACCATGTATAGTCCTGTTTGAATCCTTTATGCAAATATTGCTCACATCAATGACAGTAAAATTAGGTGTGAAACAAAATAATTTCCACAATTTTGGACAAGTTGTTTTGATTGCTTTTTAGAAAAAGATTTCCTTAGTTCCCTTATCACATGCCTGGTTTTTAACATTTTGGGTTGAAAAGTGGTCCTCAGATGGTTACTTTCTTTTCCCTACTTAATAGGAAAAAATTGTAAAATTTGAAGCAGCTTCTATAGGTGGAATCAAAGGTAGCTTAATCTTGATCTAGCTGGTCGAGGAAGACCCTGTTTACACTTGTATGTGCCAACTAACATGTTGCATCATCCAGAAATACACCTGACACTTTCCATACAAGAAACAATAAAAAATTGTTGTTAAGTTTGCCCCTTGTCATGTACAAACTGTGCACATATTTCTATATCTACAGGAATATGGAGATATGGTAAAGTTATCAAGAAATTAGGCAAATTTATGATGCAGGGCACAAAGCATTTCCATGGAAGGAGGAAATAAAACCTCACCCTATTCTGTCTATCCATATTTGGTACAACACATACAATAGTAATTTTAAGGCAACAAAACTTAAATATACATTTTTTTAATCTGTTGCGATGACAGTAAGTTTTGTTTTACATATTAGTGCCATGCTTTTTCTAGACCTGTACAGTTATCAGTGTATTCCCTGTAGTTGGATAGAAATTGTGAATTACAGCAGATAACTACATTTGCAAGTGCTGTAATGTTTTTAGAGAGAAGCCCAAATAGCAATGGAAATACGGAGTTTCTTAGAGGCTGCCCAGTGAATTATCTCTGAAATAAGTTTGCACGGAGGAGTAGCTTAATTAAGGAAAAAAAACCACCCCTATTTGCAATGATGTTGTGGCAGAGAAAGGTTAAAAAGAACCTTTTGAAGAGTGAAGCAGCTACCTTTATAAACAAGGCAGCACCATCTCCATTGTGCCTTAAAAGTGAGAATAATTTTTCAACTTCTGTGCAGGACAGTATCACCAACACAAGAAAGTGCTGTACAGCGTCTCCCGTGACTGAGGGCACTCTTTGCAGCTCTGAAAAGTTGCAGTACTTCTATACCAGGTGTTAAGATTTAAGATATATCCATGGATTCTGCGTGTTCTGTAATTATCAGGCTCTTAAGTTATTGACCAGCTCTCACTAATTGTCTTATGTTCCTGTACATCACTGTGTTTTCAGCTCCCCTCAGCCTCCTGGAGCTTGGTTATTTAGCTGAGATAGGCAGAGGCATGGATTTAGGATTTAAATTGATAGACATTTTTGCTTCCAGTTGATCTGACACTCACAGATGCTCAGTTGGACAGTGTAACAGACTGAAGTGCTGTAAATCTGGCAAGCATCAAATCAGCAAAGGAAGTTATCCATTTTTCTCATATCATATTAGTCCTTTCAGGTTTTGAATGCTCAAATAGTGCTGGTAATTTAAATTAATATGTAAAGGGTTATAAGTTTGAAGAAATTAAATTAAATGCCTACTCTTCTTTTTTATTAAGTGTGAAGAAGTCCTTGGTAACAAAAATATCTTGCAGAACTGGCAAAATAATCCAGCTTTAACAGCTCTGTTTAGGCAGTTACCAGTCATGAACGAGCAGCAGTGACA
>NW_010161661.1:0-15500 GCF_000695765.1 Mesitornis unicolor | reverse complement strand
TTCCTGCTGCCACCTCCAGGGGTAGCTTGTGCTGTGCTCTAAAGGAGGGGTGGTTGATTTACATAATCACTTGTAACTTTCTCACTCTGAATTTTTGGTGCTTGCTGAATTTCTTTAAGAAAAAAATCATGTCATTTAGATAATGTGAACAGAAAAACAGTGGACTAATATTAAAAACAATTGCAAGCCTATAACTCCACATGAGTCTTCAACTTCACAAATCACAGTTGAACAAAGTAGCCAGACAAGGGGTTGGAAATTCAATTCCTCCTAATAATACATTAATCTCATTCAGCCTGTCCTCTGCACCGAAGAAGATTTGGTATCATTACTAATTATTTATGCAAAGTAGACTGCTAATAGAAAAGGGATTCAAATATTCTTTTGATCCCACAGAATGAAGGGATTCATTGGCACAAAGGTTAAATTCAGATCTTGAGTTCATTGAGTTGCCAGTTGAGTTTGTTGTCTTGAAAGACAGAAATATTGATAATGAAAAAGTCTGGAAAAAAGCAGAATTGTTGCCCTTTGTTTTCCACTGTATTCATGAACTGGTTACTCTTTTGGTTACCAAATGGCAGTGTGTTGCCAGAAAAAAGACCATTTCTGTTTCACTTCTTCCCTGATAGTGCCAGATACAGTTACGTTTCCTTCTGGGCACTTTCACACTGAAACCCAAAAAGCTTTTATGGGAATGCCACTTTATCACAAGGACATATTAGAGGACCAGTTTGAAGATGAAGTTCTGCCAAAACTGTGATCCGCTATTTAAAGAGTTTCCAGACCACTGCTTGTTTTTATGAGTTGATACTTTTACAGTATTTATTGTAACATGAACAGAATTTCTACAGTCACCAAATATGCCCTAAAGAAATTATCTCCATTCTTAGACTTATTTATGAACTGTGTTTAAAAAATAAGTATGCATTTTCAGAAGGAAAAGTAAGTTGTCCTTACTCATAGCAGAACTGAATAAAAATTAAAGGAATAAATCACTGAATAACAAATGATTGGTTTTCCTTTTTAAAAAAATATATAGATGTACATATTCTTAGGAAATTATGAATTTTTATTAACAGTAAGAATATTAATATAGCAGAATGATATTGTCAGTGTGAAGTAACAGAAACAAAGTGCGTTTGATTGTTTATTTTAGTTCAAAATTTAATATAATCAGTCCTACAAACACTGCTTTTTTGCTCGTGTCTGAATGCCACATATAATGCCCTGATTATTAAAACTTCCCATTTGTTTTTTCCTGCTCTAACAATATCGCTGGTGTTCAAAGCAGGAACTAAAAACCCCAAAGTTGCATCTCTTTGACTTCAGCGCATTGTGTTTGTCCGGGAGCCCCTCTAACGCTGTCGTTTGTTTCCAGGCGAGGCGGGTGCAGGCAGCGATGCTGGGCCACCGGGCCCTGCGCAGCATCCCCCTGCCCTCCCAGGTATGGCTGCTGCGGCCACAGCGGCTCTTGCTGTGCCTGCAGCCTTACCCACAGCCACCTCCGCGGGTTTTTTCCACGCGTAGTGTATCCATTCACTGCCATTGACCATCCACCGAGTGGCACTGTTGTGTAGAGGAAAAAAAAAAACCAGCTTCATTTTCATCACTCCCTGGCTGTGCTGTGTGTGGCCCTTCAGTTACATTCACTGTACGCCAGCATCCTTCATTATAAATATGTGTTTTCCTTGTGCTTGGTTGTCCATTTCACACGTTGTCTCTTTTAGTCGTGTTACTTCCCTGTTGTTATATTTGAGGCAGGTATTTGGAGCTGAACATCTGCTTTAATGCACTTGACCGAAGTGGATCTCACCTGCCTCGGCCTGAAATAATAAGCATAGGGATTTGTGTGATGAGATGGCTTGAATAAATTTGAAAAGTACTGGAAGCCTTTGTTCCAATTTTGGTGCAGGAGAAAAAGGGAAGCTAATTTATCTGAAGTTTAAAAGTTTTATAAAACTCACATCATTCTTTTTCCAAATGTGAATACTCTACATCCTGACTGTGGCAAATACAGAGTAATAGATGAGCAGATCAGAATGGTTTTCAATTATAGATAGTGTCTTACTTCTGTTCTTCTTGGTATCTTTGTCCTTACTCTCCTTATAACTGTGAAAGCTGTTCTTTTCCTCTCTAGGAGCCAAACACAGAAGGAACCATCGTTTTTCTATCTTCCTGTGACTTTTCCTATATTTTAGTAGACACCCCCAAAGTTCATTATTATCTCCCCTATAACTTAACACAAACTTAGTAAGACCTACAGCTTGCTTTCCTTTCACTGTAAGTCTTCTTCACTCTTCTCATCATTATCTTTTACTTTTATTGTGAGTCATTATTGATCACATTACATTTAAAATTTCCTTCTTTGCAGGACATTGCATGTCTCCACCCTGCCAGCAATACCAAGAGTTAGGCTCCTTTTCCTACTACCACATCCGTGTATTTTCCAAATGGTTTTGTGTCAGAGCACTTGTAACCCTGGGGTCGGCCCCAGTATTTTTAGTGACAGAAAAGTAGTGAGCCAGTTAGAAGCCAGCAAGTGGAGGTAACGCTGTCCCTTTTTACCTCAGAAGTGGATGTATTCTTAGTGCATGAAATCCTGTGCATCATTACTGTGAACTATTTATGCATTTTAGTGTGCATATATATATATTTTTGAGACATCCTACGCAGTAATGTGTTCTGACTACTGCTTACATCAGGGATCCTTAGGTATTTGTTCTTTGTGCCTCATAAGCAATTGATTTCCATGCTTGGAATTTCTTCAGCCTGTTTCATATAGGCTTTAGGACCTTCTGGTATATGCTTAGATGGTCACAGATTAGATTTCTCTAATCTTATTTAAGGACGCAAAATGTATTTATCTGAGATTGATAGAATGAGCAGAGAAAAATGAAAGTTTTGATTCGGTGATGTTCTCAGGTTGCTGATTAAGCTGCTAAAGAAGAAGGAGATGAGTTTGCTTAGTTTGTAGTTTATTGTGTCACTTTATACATTTTGTTTCTCTATGGAAGGTAGGAATTTTGTTCTTTTTTGTTTGTTTTGCTTTTTTTTTTCCCCTGAGGAATAATCCAAAATTAAAAACTCTCTCAAATGACCTTCTTGTTAAGCTATTGAGTAAGGAGAATGTACCACTCTGTTTTTTAAGAAATATGCAGAATCACTAAGACACACAACAGGGAAGATACATATGGCATTTTGTGTAATCCTTCCAAGAACCTGAAATCTCTGCATTGGTGCTACAGTGTTATTTGCAAAGTTCTATGAGGGTTACTAATGCCTCACAAATAATACATCTGAAAGACTTCCAAAGCATCATGGTGAGTTCAGTTAACTGTTGTGCAGCAGCTCCACTAAACTTCTGTGCTGGGAAAATGATAGGTGGCTTTTTTGCTATATTAGGGAAAACAAGTGTGATTGGTGTGACTTGTCTTTCGGCTTTCTTATTTACAGTTTTTAAAATTATGAGTCCTCTGAAAACTGGAAAAGCCTATTACAGTCCAAGAACTTTGCTTTATGACTTGCAACACATTGTAATTACTCATAAGTGCTGGTCTTTCTGTCTTGCTTAATTCTTCGTCACATCCCCAGATAATCCATGTCACAGTGCTGTTCACAGGGTTATAGTCAGAAAAAAATTTAGTGCTTCCTGATGAGAATTTTCTCAGATTTCCTCACTCATGCAGAAGGATCAGGTGCATCCTAAGCTTTCTTCTTACCTGTATATAAAACACACAGAAATAATACTTTTATCACTTCTGTTTTACTGCTTCTTTATCTTAGTGTCATTACATCTTGTATCACTGTTATTTTTCATCTTTATTATACTTTTAGTCCATAAGAACCAGATTAGTCTAAGCTCTTGGTGTTATTTGAGCAAATTCCCTTTTAGGACAGTTGTATTGTTTTGTCCACAAAATCCCAGCGATTTTCTTCTCTTGTTTGGTTATGCAAACAGTTGCATATTCCATTTCTCTAATCTTTGATCCATCTTTTGAAGTGTAGCTGTTTACTAAGCGAAGTGGTGGCCATAAGGATAGTTCTCCTTCTTTACAATTGTCTATTATATTTTGGACTTTTTTTCTTAGAGCTGAAAGACAGAATATAGGGGAAAAAATTCCTTACAAATAATTTTTCCATCATTTTACCAAGCTGTATTATTTCCTGTGCATGCATTCCTCAAATATATGTAAAGTGTTCCACTCTCAAAGTTATCTACAAAATTTTACCACGTAATCTGCTTATTTGCAGGTGAATTGGGTTAAGCGCAGGTCATGCAGTCAAGAAGTATATGAAAAACATACATTGCTCGTTGTTTAAGATTTTTTTTTTAATCTTGATCCTATGTGGAAGTTATCTTCTTATTACTAGGATGGGAAAGACAGCTTTGGTCTGTCCACCAAATAGATTTTTATATGTTTAGCATTTAATTTGGCTACTCTGACTTAGCTACATGGATTTCTTTTATAAATGGTTTATTTGCTAAAATATGGAATTTCACATGTTCCAAAGCTATTTTAGGTTTTAGCTACTGTAAAGCCACACTTTCATTGTAAATTGCCACTATGAAATGCATGAGAAGTCATCTTCTTACATAAAGGCAACTGTAAGGATAATGATGTTGCCAAGTGACATGAATTTATCCTAAAATTAGAAATCTAAAAACTTCCTTGTGACTTAATTATTTCTGCTGTTCGCCATGCAGTGTTTTCTCCTTTTCCACCTCTAGAATTATTTACAGAATTGGAGATTCATGTTTGCCTGATTAATGTATATCCCATTTCTTTATAAAATGTGAAGGCAAAAGTCAAGTGAGATCTACAGCCTCCGTCTCCTGCACTTTTAGGACTCTGTTCAGACTAAGTAGTAGGTGGTGAGTGACTAGAGGGGGACTGGGAAGAAACAGAAAAATGCAGTTGAATGAAGTTGGTGGAAAGGAAATATTATATAAAGGAGAAAGTTGGAATAAGGGCGTTGCAGAAGCCGAAGAGGCAATGTGGAGGGGTTTAAGGAAGAGGAGGAGGCAGACAGAGCAAGGTCCACAGGAGTATGAGAAGCAGGATGTAAAATGTAGGAAGGTCATGGAAGAGATGAGCAAAATGAGGCAGCAGAGAATGAATGAGAAGGTGGGAAGCAGTTTATATGCCAATTTTCTTCCAGAAAACATTGAGAATATTAAACCTGGATCCTTTCTTGGGTTTTGTCCTTTTTGGTCTATTTTGTCACATGTGATGTTTTGTTCTTTGCTAGTTCATTCTCTTCGCATGTATTAGTCTTCTTGCTAAGAGGACATTTTAGATAGATCTATTTTTATCCCCTTAAGCAAATGTGAATTGCTGGTTTCATGTGGCTGTGCAATCTATGCTGCGCAGGTCAAACACTCTGGAGATTTTGGCTTGGGCTTTGTTTCCACCCAGCAGGTGGCCAAGCATGGAACCACTGACTTCCATACCACTTTGATGACAGTTACCATTCTGGATATTAAATGAATTAAGAAGTTTCTGTATTAGTAGGTTTTACTGGTTTTTTCCTTTTGTTTAAAATGTTTGATCCCACCAAAGCTGGCCTCCTTTTGTATCTAAATTAGTATCTGAATTTCCTTCTGTGCTTTTTGCAGCCTTTTCTGTCTCTATTTTCTTTAATTTCTTTGTCTTTTAGTTTTATTTCTCTAGAAACCTGTATCATGGGAGAAGACAGCAGTGCATGATGAAGGGGAGACTAACCCCTTTCAGAAAAGGAGTTAGTTTTGTGTTTTCAGAATTGTAGTGCCTCCACTATGACAAAACACTGAATACATTGCAAGGTCTGTGCACAAATATGCACCATATCTGAGAGTAAAACTGGCATAGACGGTTGGAGCAGCTCAGAGCAAAGAAAGATGAACCACTGACATCAGCGAGGGAGATGGTTTTGAGTTCAATCACAGCCTTGCAAAGGAGATGAAGCTGTGCTCGTGACATCTGAATTATTTAACTTCAGTGGGTCCTTCTTGGTGCTATAGAAGGTAGCATGAAAAGTACACACAGAAAAAAAAGGAAAGGAGAAATGGAGATCATAAACAGACTCATCAGAATAGACAACAAAACAAGAAAAGGGAAGAATTCTACAGCTGTAGATTTACATGCTATTTTAGTTTGGTTTCAGAAAATTCTAAAATTGCATTGTGTCACACTAGGTTGATTAAAACCTAACTGCAAGGTTTTTTAAAATTAGCATCTGTCCTAATGCAATATTTTCGTATTGAAAGTTAATGTAAACTGACATATGATTTGGTTTTTTTCTTCTGGAGTGAATGAAAATAAGTTTTTAAGTTAAGTATTTCAAAACAGTTTGTGGGCCTCGACTGGAAGAAATGCTCCTTATCAAAGACTGTCAGACTACATACAGTGTCATGGTGAAACAGCCCAGGCATCTACTCAGCTGTCTTCACCAAGACACTGAACGACACTAGATTCTTTAGAAAAGCTCCATGAAACTGCAATAGGTAACTATTAAGTAGACATCAGCAAAATGCTTGTTAGGTGGAGATGGCCTTAAAATTTGAAGCATGAGAACTTACATTCTTTCCCAAACTTCACTTAGTTTTTCCTGTTTTAAGAAAACAGATATTGCCATCTAGATGTTCATTGTCCAACCCATTCTTGGAATCTGGCATTCTTGTTCTTAGCTTTCTTTGCTGAGTTTTGTAGTTCATTTGTTGAGAGAAAAAAGATTTTCTTTATACTGTGGATGACATCACATTTTTTGATTAGTAGTATTAGGAGATTGTAGTTCTGTTCATTATGCTGCACAGAGAAGATCCTCAGTATGTGGACGTAATAGAGTATACATGCTGAGATAGTATTTATATATATATATACACACACATACTATATATAGTATGTTTGTATATATATCTATATATACACTAAGATTCTGTATTTTTGTCTTGTACAAAAATTAAGTTCCATGTATGTCAGAAGAGTCCTTCAATCTCACAGTGCATGCTGCCACACTTCAACATTTCATTCTATGTTGAGCTATCTGTGAATCTCAATGAACGTCAATTAAGGCAGGGAAATACTTAGAAGAAAAAGAAACTGCCCGTTGATTAGATTTTTTGTTAATGTATACTTGTTTTACAGGCCAAAGTTCAAAAAACATCAGCTCATCCCCAAGCATAGAGAGCTTGCCTGGAGGACGTGAATTTACAGGATCTCCCCCTTTGTCTGCATCAAAAAAGGATTCCTTTTTCAGTACAATCTCCCGCTCCCGTTCCCAAAGCAAAACTATGAGCAGAAAAGAATCGGTGAGTACTTTTAACTTTTTAAGCTGTTTTAATGTCACACTGCATTACTTGTTAAAGCAAATAATTTCTCTCACTCATGAAGCACTTGCACTTGAAAATGTTTCCCTAAGCACACGTTAACGGCAAGAGCAGAAATAAGCCATTTAAACTGTTTCTGTTGAGTAACATCTCCATTATGGCTTCCATCCCATAATCTTACCTGAAATGAAACTGTGAAGGCGCCTGTTGCCGCTGGGAAAGGGAGAGAAGTTTAGTAAGTGTATTTGGTTTGTAAGACTTTTGGTGTAGTCCTGAAGTCAATAAACAGTTCAGTGGGGAGCACGAATGCTCAGCAGATCCAAACATGTCCATCTGTTGTCCTTGAAATTCCTTAATACATGAGAGGTTTCCCAGTGTCTGTAGCATCTGTAGTCTGCAGTCACAGTTCTATTTCTTGCACAGTCCTGACCTTCCATTTGGCCACAAGATACTATTATTGAAACAGATTGTTTTCATCCAAGAAAATCAGCTCTTCGATGTGTTCCAAAGAAATTCTCATCCAATCGAAGATATTTTAGGAGCGCTACTTTGGTAAACCTCATATGCCATGGAGCTGGATGATTTTTCTTTATTTTCTATACACATTTCCCATTGTCTTTCTGCTGATTAGTAACCAGCTACAGAGTAGATGGAAAGAGTTGTATTTTTGTAAGGTGAAGGCATAGTGGTTTCCTCCATTCCATTTTCACAAATGTATGCTCATATAACTTCCTACTGATTTCAATAAATAGGAATTGTAATTGCAGCTTTTCTTCAGGTGTTCAGAGGTAATTGTGTGCAGAAGTTTAATCTGAACATATCAGCATTTTTTATTTTGATTTTTGATTATATTTCAAATGTTATAAGGAAATACACAACTTTGCACAACTGTGTTCATTTTTTGTCCACTGAAAAAGAGGGTTTAATTCTTGTTCCACATGCTTTAATGTCGCCTAAAGAAAAGCTGTGTTTTCTGGTTAGTCAACAAGAAGCTATAATTTTGGTTTGTGTACATTTAAGACACTGAATTGAATTTAAAGCTAAAACAGCAACTTAATGTCTCTCAGCTTGTCCCCATGAGTTGAAGAAAAATAAATATACTGATAGTGAATTTTTCTTTTTATGTTGTTTAACAAGATCTAAATTCAGCTTTCATTTGCAACTGTTGTTCAGGCCAGAACGTGGGTTTTTTACACTAGTAGAGTTTAAGAATAATTCCTTCTTAGTTTTATAATAGGAGACATAGAAAAAAAATTCCATTGTAATATTCATACTCAGTTAGAATCCATTAACAATTAACATGTTTTTCAGGTAAGTAATTTTCCAAATTTGTGATGTTTTTAAATTATCTTTTTTTAGGATTTTCCACAAAGAAGTCTTCATTGGATCAAATCTGTAGTCCTTATGATAATTTTCAGTAGATTGATAATCACAAAAACTAAGCAGAGCATAGATTTTCAAAAGAATTCTTTGAACTGAAATACATACTTTATATTGTAGCATTTAATGATTAAACAGTTAGAAAAGGTTTTAGGCTACCAAAACCTATTTCCTTCTGTTCAGTTTTTGAGTGACCTTTAATATAAGGAAAAGGAATTTGTAGCAGATCCAAGAGGAAAAGATTTGTTTAAGTCTTTTCTCTGTTGCTCAAGACAATGTTTGGTTTTTGTTTTCCTTTAAATTTCATGGTACCTGTTTTTCCATGTAAAGAAGAAAACCCCAAAGACTTCATCCTGAGTTCCCAAAATAGTTGCATCAGAATACTCCAGTCTCATAGTTGCTTCATTTACAGCTGTTTTCTGGAGGCAGACAACGACTTGAAAACATAATGGGTTCACAACTTTGTTTTAAACTGAACTGGTTTAGATTTTTACATTTGTCTCTAATAATTATACAGATTATGTTGTTAAGTATTGTGGAAATTACCTTTGTTGGAACATGGCCATGCATCAATCACTTTATAAAAAGATGCTTTTAAAATCCGTCATTCTTGGTGTAATGGATGGAGTCCATTTCCCCTTCATTTTTGTACTTCTAATTAATGTCTTTCCCAAGCAAAGTGGAAATGGAATACATACATAAAAATACATCCACCGACATAGAGTGTAAAAAAAAAAAGTTCTTTTCACAGAACAGAGGACATCACTGTGACATTTTCATGGCATGAACAGGAATGTCATCATCACAGATTGCACTTAGAGTACTGTGTTCAGTTCTGGGCTCCTCTGTACAGGAGAGACATGGTCATGCTGGAAAGAGTCCAGCAAAGGGCCACCAAGATAATGAAATAACTGGAGCACCGCCCCTGTAAGGGAAGGCTGAGAGAGCTGAGACTGTTCAGCCTGGAGAAGAGAAGGCTCAGGGGAATCTCATCCAAGTGTATAAATACCTGAAGGGAGAGTGCAAAGGGTATGGAGCCAGGCTCTTTTCAGTGGTGCCCAGTGACAGGACCAGAGGCAATGGACACAAACAGAAACACAGGAAGCTCTGTCTGAACATCAGCAAACACTTTTTCAGTGTGAGGGTGACTGAGCACAGGCACAGGTTGCCCAAGGAGTCTGTGGAGTCTCCATCCTTGAAGATATTCAAAAGCCACCTGGACACAGTCCTGTGCAACTGCCTGTGGGTGGCCCTGCTTGAGAAGGGGGTCGGGCATGTTGACCTCCAGAGTTCCCTTCCAACCTCAGCCATTCTGCAATTCTGTGACATGATAAACTTGTCTAAATTCTTTCTTTCCTAAAGCCTGTCCAACAATCTGAACTTTCTCTGAGAGAGCTGTAATCAAAATTGATACTTAACTGGATTCACTGCCCCCAGGAGTAGAATGCATCCATTTCTCATATCAGGACTTCTTAAGGTAGTAACAGTTGCATTGCATTTAGTCTTCTAGATGGATTTTTTTCCTCCCAAATACAAAGATCAATGGAATTACTTTTTTACTGGTGCTGTCAGAAACAGATGTCCACTGTTTTATTTAGTAAAAGAAGTGAATCTAGAGCCTCAGGGATAAATGCACAATATCAGATCATGTATTGGCAACCTATGGCAGCCTGATGTTTTTCATGTTACTGTGGAGTGGCACTCAGCTGTATGTTAACATAAGGACCACCAAATGTGTTTGAAAGTCTGTTTTATGCTCAGCAGTAAGATGGTTCCCTTCCTCTACATAGCTTGTGGCTTTCTGACAGGAATAACTTAGGTTGCAGTTTCTGGAGCTGTCTTCCCATGAATGAAAACAAGAACATATAATATATAATGCTCTCCAGTGCCCGTTATCTTCTGGCTGGGTCAGTCTTGTTGGAATAAAGTCCTAGAAAATTTCCTCACATAGACTGTCTACTGCCCTCTCCTTTTCAGCAGAGGTGGGAAATTGGGTGCATTTGTGGTCCGTTTATTTCTCATTATGTTTCATTTACATCTCCAGAAACTGTTAAGGACAGTTTACCCCTCTTTTTGGCAAACAGCGAAGCTGCTTAGATGTTGATTCTGGCAAATACAGTTGGCTGATCTCAGTTTCTGGCAGAATATTCTGTAAATTGCTTTCAGCCATAGAGATGTGCCAGAGAGCGGACTTTGAGTTGAACAATATAAACATTTTAAAACTTTCACAAAATGCAGGAGAAAGATGGTTTTGACTGAAAAGAAAGTTTTTATTTGGAAAAGCTGTTTATTTTAATAATATGCAGTTATTTCTATTGTACATAGAGGGTTTCAAATTAAGAAAAATCAAATTATCCATTTGGAAAGTACATTAGTTAAAAAATTCCCAAGAAGGAAACATTTCTAAGGAAAATCTGAAGTAGTTTCTTTACTAAAATAATTTACAAATGTGATCAATCAGAATCCTCATGTCTTTGCAAATAAAGTATCCTGAACAAAAGTGTGATGCATCATGCTGGTTTTTATTGCATAGACCTTTTAATTAAATCAGATTTGACAACATATGCTATTTTCCCCACAAGCAGGTAGAAACAACTGTTACTGTCTGTGATGTTTGACTGATTTGAAGTTAGCTGTGAATACCCCTACAGGTTCAAAAATTAACGTATGCCATTATTTTCAATTAAATACTGCTCTACTGATTTAGGAGCCTGATTCTAAGCATACATGCTTGACAGTTTTACTCAATTAGAAGTAGTATTTTTTAAAAAAATCAGATAATAAAATAAATACTAAACAACCACACCAAAAAAATATAATGCATGCAAAAATTCCTTTGAAGAAGAGCATGCCTTTTGTGCATGGTACACGTTGGAGACTTTTTTTATTCCCATATCTTTTCTGTGACTGTCATTTTTAAAATATCTTCAAAAGGTTTGAAGCAAAGTATTTGTCAGTCCAAACTTGTCCATGCCAAACATTCATTTGGAAATACAAATGCTATGATGGAATGTCCTTTTTAAGATAAGCATCATAAAATGTGCTCAGAAAAAGTTGGCATCTGTGCACAACAGCCAACTCCCTGATCAGTATGTTGGGTCTGTTAGGCCTAAAGTTAAAGACATGATAATTGTTCTCAGTGCCACTAAGTTTAATGAACTTCAGTGCCTTAACATTTAACTGCAGTTAATAATGTAGGGCATTTGTCTTGCTTACTCTGATGTGATAAGCCAATTCAGACACCTGAAAAATGCAGTTTATTTAGTACTTCAGTGCTTGTCTAATTTTAGGGATAGATGAAAAAGATACTAAATCTGAGGTGCTGCCAGGTTATGTGAACAGAATTCGTAGAAAAACCTCTGTGAGATTTTGGCAGTGGGATTCTTTTCTCCGTTGCCTTCCTCAGGCTTCCACAAGATGCTGTAACTGAAATGAGAGAGCTGAAAATGGTACAAGGAAAAATAAGCTGCCTTTTAGTGTTTTCTATTAGAAATACTTGCAAGTTTCATACACTTTCGTAAAACGACAGCTGTATGCATGAGTGGCAGCTTTGAATCCTGATGCTGCTTATCTTTTTTGGAGTGATTCATTTCAGGGAAAAGAAACTGTACTGTGATAAAAACAGGAAGTTAATTGCTTAGGAAAAAAGATGAGTAAAAACCCAAGTGGCTCTGCAGTGCTTTTTCTGTCATATTATGAGCAATAACATGTATACAGAACAGATCTGTGGGGCCATTTGGAAGATTTTAAAGACGTCAACGTAAACTGTTGTCTTTCTCTGGTACAAGAGATTCAGATCCGCCCAGCTGAATTATACTTGCCAGTAACTTCTGCATAGAAGCAAATTAGAATCTGAAAAAAGGCAGTAAGAACTTGTAAAATTAATGCTGTCAGGGAGAATTTTAAAAATACCAAAATCATGAATGAATGAGGCTATCAGCAATGTTTACGAAAGGATCAAAATTACTTGGGAGCTGAAACTATGATCCTTCTCTCCACAGCAATCATGTTACCAACAACGGGTAACAGGACTTGCTTTGTGCATCAGCTTTCCATACATTGATCGTGAAGTAAATATTTCAGCATCCTAGGGGCAAGGAAAATATATCTGAGGATCTCTGTTGGTGGTTTGAGCTGTCCTTTTGTCCTTTTGGTGGAAATCTCATCCCTTCATCTTGTTCTTTTAAGATAACACCACAAAATTGCTGTCCATTTCCGTGACGAGCTGAGACCTGCACTGAACTCTAAACAAAAACCTGGACATGGATGAGAAACATCTCTCTAAATCAGCTATTGTTTTAGCTGGCTTGGGTGTTTTTTGAGCGGAAAGGGTTTATATGTGTGGGAGTTTTTTTCCCACTGAACTGAAATAAGTTGTAGTTATGTGTTTAATAGCTTGATTCTTATTTTTGTCTGGTTTTGGTTAAATCAAATCATTCCCTATAAAAACAACAGAATTTGAACTTCTGTCCCTTTATTAATGTAGTATAAATGGTGTATATTTATAGTCCCTTCATAATCACTATACTTAAGTTTTACCCTCCTTAAAGTCTGAACAATGTAATCAGAGATTCTAAAACCCCTAAATAAAAAACCCTGTTCTGGTCTGCATCCTCAATCATGTTAGGAGTCATATCAAAGGTCAAATACATCCAGCTTGAACAGAGAAGGATTTAATGAAACTATTTAGCAACTGATGCTTAAAAAAAATTAATTAGCATGATTTTAACAAAGGGTGTACTTTGAGAGTCCTTTGTAAGGGACTGTATGTATGTTGAACTGTGTGTATATTAAAATGCTTATTCAGGCTGCAAAGTTAAGAAGCATAATTACATAAGTACATGACACCTAATCAACTGTTTCAATAACATTCAACCAAATACTTTAGCAATATAATAATGAAGCATGGAGCATGAACTCTGTTAACTGCAGAATATCTATATATTAATCATTCCATATCTGTATCCATATGCATTCAAGAATATTTACCACATTGTTTCAGAGAGCTCAAAAATCCTAAAATGGTGAAGGCTTTTTGCTCACCTTTCTCTTACATTGCCACAGTGGGCTTATGTAGCCTTAAAGGCCAGCAGTGTGTGTACCAGATGGGCAGAAAGGCCGTCATGTGTGATACTGAAACTTAATGGAGGAAATGGGATTCTCATTCGCCTGTTTGTTTATAGCCATTTCCAAAATACAGTCATACCATCTAAATTAATATCCACATTTTATTAAAGAAATATTCTAATATGATTAAGTTGACAATGTCAACAACGGCACTGAGAGAAACCTTTTATCAGCACTTCTCTTCAAAGGGATAATTTCTATTACCCTACAGCTCTTTCTGTCCTTACCTATTCCCTTACCAGGTGAAATACTACCAACCCATCCACAATTAGTTATGCACAGTTTTTTTATATTCCATACATCTTCCAACTTCTTGTGTGTTTTGGTTTTAAACTGTCTCTTGGCAGTCCCATAGGGCAGCGCCAGCAGGTGTGTTTGTGAAGGCAGCAGGTAGATAAGTCCCTTATGTCTTCTGTCTGCTTGCAAAAGAGGTTTCTTTCCATCCTTACTTTCTTTGTCTCCAGTCAAGAGCTTTCTCCATTATTCATATTTATCCTTCTCCACTCTCCTGCTAAGGAGACATTATTTGAGTGTAGAAGTGGAGTGTTTTTAAGAAGAAAATGCACCCAGGTTAGATGAAAACAAGTCCTGCTCGTGTTCCAGTAGCACTGTTGCTGGTTTCTGGCTTGGTGACACCTGGAAGCTGTTCCAGTAATAGGTTCAACAGTGGGAGCTGCACTGGAAGGTGTCCAACCCATGGTCCCCTGCCACTGTCCCCAGGCAAGGTGGGACATGGCAAACTAAGCAGAATCCAACAGCGCAATCCTGGCAAATTGACTTTGAGCTGCTTAAGATGGAAATTCAACATCAGAGCCTGGTGTTTAGAAGCTGTGAGCCAGAGTTTCAGCTATTTTCAGGGTTTTAATTGAAATGAAATGGATCTGTCAGGAGGCTAGGGAGATCCTCTGAGGTTCCATCTTTCACTTTCTTACAAATGTCACTGTATGTACATATTTTTAGCTTTGTTTTAATGGACAATAATTCAAATAAATAGGTAATTATATATCAACACAATGAAACATGTTTTGACTCAGTCACTCATCTTCTTAGTAGAGATTATAAATAAATATTGGTTATAAATATATATATTTTTACCTTGCTGTCCTCATAAAACTAGAGGGCAAGGGAGAAGGACAGAGAGTTATTTTAGTTTGGAAGAAGAGGAGAAATAGCTGACCACAGGTTCTTATTTCTTGTATTTCAGAAAAGCTTCAGATATGTAATGCATTAAAATACACAGGATAAGTATTTCAGCCACCTTCTAATTTAAAAAGAGTAAGAAAAACATACTTTTTCTTGCATTTAAAAAGTGTGGATCTCCTTGAACAATGCTAACTGTAGAGCATTAGAAATTTGATTATCGGAAGGGAGAGTTCCTAGGGCATTGGCTATTCTGAATCAGAGCTGCGACCCTTTCAGTTTTCTTGAGGTTAGTTCACTGTTTTGTAGGGGTGCTTTTAAGTACAGAAAGGTGTAAATTTTTATTTATTCATTTTACCTTTACCAGTAATCTGTTGCATAGCTTGGGAAAGCATTGTGTAATGCCATCTCTTTCTGTGTTGTTACAGAAAGCACACTGAAGAAGTCAGGATTGTACTTATGTCCAAAAATATGTACCTTTGCAGGTGAATGCCTTCTAGCATTTTAACTTATTGGCAAATTTCACAGAATCACAGAATCACAGAAT
>NW_010161660.1:0-25975 GCF_000695765.1 Mesitornis unicolor | reverse complement strand
TACTGGAACCTGGGGTTGTTCCTGCCCAAAGGAAAAAAATTCCCAAGGCACTGAGAAAAATTTTTCCTCAAAGGGCCTTGCCATACCTGTCATGGGATTCTCAGTGTTGGTATTGAAGTCTTGCTCTGGTAGTTATTGTAGTGTGGGGCTATGGAGTACAGGGAACTGGCAGCAGTAGCTCAGTTTTAGGTTTTGTGGCTTTCAAAGAGAAAGATTTGAGATTATGCTTTTCAGCTTGAATGTGGAACTAAATAAACACTTTCTGAAAGTGTCATTTCAGGTTATAATCTATAATAATCCTATACATAGTCAGGTTGCTAGAATACCAATGTTCTGAACTCAAATCAGAAAACCCACTCTGAACGTTCAGAAGTCGAAAGTTGAGAAAGCATATCTTAGTTTTGCATCTTGGTTCACAAACTTGTAATATTGCTAAAAAATTATTCTGTTTTTCCACTCCTTGTCAAAGCCTTCTTTAATGGCAGGATTTCTCCAGTTCATATTTACTTCTACAAAATATAAGTCTCATTTGTATAGTTTTCTTTCTTTCAAATATACTGATTTAAATATGCTACTAGCCAGGATAGTACTTCTTAAAGATGTCAGAACTGTTAATTACTGACATCAGAAAGGAATCTTGCTTTTATTAAGGAACAGAGAGAAACAGAAGTTATCCTTCCATCTTTAATAACTGGAGGCCTAAACAGCATCTTGATAAAGTATGCAGAGATGCATACAGAAGCTAATTCATAAATTTTTAAAGTGACCAACTTATTTTTTAAAAGAACTGTGTGCATTGCTATGTCTCTAATCTGTACCTGTAGGACAGTATTTTCATATATTTCAGCATTCAGGAAAATGCAGTCACCTATAAATTAAGAGTAAGGGGAAACAGGTATTACTTAGTTGCAAGAATTCTGAAAATGCCTGTTTGGGCCAGATTAGGGTTACATTGGTCCAGAGAAGCCATAGGAGAGATTAACTGCTGGAGATGCATAATTCAAATATGCATGAGCAACATTGTTGCCAAAGAACCTCGGGCAGTGGCAGTTGCCCCTAAACGACTATACTGGTTCCAGGAAATAGAAGCATGTAATAAATATATATATATTATATATATATAATACTGTTATTAAGAGGTACTGAAAATCCGTGCCAAAACTAAATATCTTGAATGCTTAGAAAGTAATAATATTGTACGATTGAAAAAAGTGTCATTAAGACTCAGCAATAACTCCACTTGAGCTGAAGATCCATATGTCTTCCAATAAAATTAAAAGATTCATAACCATTCATTTTAGTAAAAGATTCATAAGCATTCATTACTGTGAGAGCAGGACTAAGCCATAAAATCCAGAGGGAATTTAGTTGCTAACCAGTAGGAACTTCTTTTTTGTATGTGTATACAGTTTGAATTCTAAAGCTGGTCCCACAACATTATTTTCAAACTTAGTGGTCATGTTTTTATTTTTTAATTTTAGTTTATTGATTGTATTGATAGATGATTACCCTTTTTTTTTCTGAGTTGCACTTCAGAATATTTCTCCTATTTTAAAAAAAGTAATTTCTTGTCTTTGATGATATATCATACTTGTGGCTTGCAGCATTTATTCTGAGTGATGTTCAGATCCAAGTTTTGGTATTTTTAATTTTAGGAGAGGAAGGTGTTCTTAGAGAAAGATCGATTTGATAACATGAGACAACCTGTCATCTAGCACAGTACTGTTTCTGTAATAGTCAGCTGTAACAGTTGCTGGAGACAGAACAAGCATACTGTGAACCTTTTTTTCACTGATTATCTCGAATTTCAGTGGTCAAAATTTTGGAGGCTTTCCTTTCATGCTTCCAAACTGATAAAACACTTGCTAAGAGTCCAGAGGGGATAAGTCCCGAAAACTTGAAATGAAACAGATAAGAATATTTTCCCCTTGGCAACATCAGCTGTTTCTTAACATTACTAACTTTTCAACATCTAGGAATAAAACAGTCTTGGAGACTAGTATTATACTCATCTTAATGTGTTGTTACAATATATCTAATGCCTTCAAAAAATAGATTTTTGTTTCTGTAGTTCTTTTCCAGCAATGACAAATAGGCAATTTTTCTTATGTCTGAGAAAAATTAGGATGAGGTTTTCAATTTTACTGCTGTATTCTCAGAGCTATAAGTTTGTCTGGAAACGCTATCTTCATTTGATAAATTACGTTTCCTCTGTCTTGTTATATAAAGACCTACATATGACACATGGTGAGTTTTCCCCCTTATATATAATTATTTAGTTCTGTACAAATGCAAAATTCTAAGGTATTTTCCAAAATCATGCAGAGGAAACATGCATTAACTAGGTAGTTAATGCAAAATGACAGTGGGCTTTTTCTTAATTTTTCTTTAATCTGAGCTAGCATTAAATATGATCCATAAAGCCCAAGGTAGGGAGATAAAAGTAGCCACTGAGGTTAACAGGTAATTAGTAATGGTACACAAAGGTAAACTTGTCTATTTTGAAAGGGAGTGTTTTTGTATAAAGGCATTAAGGGGGTTTCCACCTTGCTTTCAGAACAGTTTTTTACTAGAGAGCAGACAAGTACTCGTGAAAGATCTACATTTCACATAGCTATTTCACCCTTCTTCAACGAGTGCTCTCACAAGAGTAAGGGGACAGACATTTCGGGTGGGGTTGACATGACGGCTAAGTGGCGATTTACTTCTGCTTGCCCTCTGCGCACTCTGGTGTCTGAGTCCTCGGGTGGGACAGGTGTCCTCACTTATGTGGGTTTTGCAGTCACACTTTTCTAATGTACTAATGTACTTTTTGGGTCATAATCAGATATGACTCCAGTAAGGACAGGGCTCATTCCCAGAAGGGTGCATACCCCTGCTCTTTTTGTCATCTTGCTCCTTATTTCTGAAAACAAAACCAATGATTTTTTTTTTACTATCCATAACAGCTTGTGCAAAACAGGTTAATCTTCAACTCAACCTTAATATAGTCTCACATGGCTGCAACTACACAGCATTTCATAGCACAGCATTATATCAACTTCATAATCTCTAGGCAAGAGATTGTTGATAAGCATTGAAATAATCTTTATACAAGTTGAGAGGTGTTTCTCTATGTTTTCATGTGGTTTTTCCCTAGTTTGTGTCATCAGTAATTAGACCTATATGTGTAGAAAAAATTAATTATGGAGGGACATCAGCTATGTAATACTACTTCAATGTAATTGCTGCATTTTTAAAATGTTTCATTTTTCATTGCAGTGATCAGTGTAAAGCAGATTTGATATTCAGAGTAAAAAAGTGAAAATATGTATTACCAAAGATACAACAACCACAGTGTACTTGAATGCCTGTTAGAATATCTCACATGGAATGTACATAGAAATTTTAATTGTAAATACTTTGCTGTGTTTTTCTCTTCATTTAAAAGTCTTTTACCTCAGGCTTTTACATGTATTAGTAATATATAATGATTTAGTAATTGTCTTATGTAAAGCATAAACATATTTTTTCTGAGATAAGTTTTGCTGTTGAATTTATCCAAGACAGTTTTTTTTGTGATGGCAATAGATTATATTGTACTTTACAAAAGTGAAACAGTGTTTGCAATGGGGTATCCAAAGCCAAAGTTTCCTAAATCTATACTGAAATATCAAAATAAAAAGTTAAAATACAAGCAAGTAATTTCTCTGATCTGAGTAGGCAAGGTTTGTTACATAGGGTATCTGTCCTATGGGGTTACTTATGATTATACCTTTCTAAAGTAGTAATCAACCACAGCACGAACATTGACTGCAAATATTAGACAGAAGCATCTCCACAGAATGCAGATGTTGTCCATGTGGAAAGGTATCACACGTAGAGGCGCTGGCACCAGTTTAAAACTGGTAACCCCTGTCCCAGCATTTGGGTAGCAGTGGCAGCACCGCATTGGTCCCATTCCCTGTGCCGGGTTGTGGACAGTCAGCAATGGTGGCTCTTTGGGCATCGTCTCTTCACGATGAGTGAGGAGGGGTTGAGCAAATGATGGGGATGACTTTGGCTCCTGCAGTTGGGTTCCTGTAAAACAGAGTAAAAATAAATAAAATACAGGATACAAATAGTATCTGATCTGCCACCAATGTGGTCAAGACGATATGGCTCACAGAAACTATCCTAGCTAGTTCAAAGCTGACTCACAGCTGTTTCTGTCACTTTTATTTGTAGTTTTATTATGCACCACTGACTTGTATACTCATATAGGTATTGTTCTGCTAATGGGGTTACAAGACACCAGAAAATTGCAAAGGTTTTTTCATCCCAACAGAGGTGGTTCAAGTGCAGGGTCATAGCCTTTACCTGAACAACACCTCTCTCCAAATCTATTGTGTAGAGAATGGTGGAGAGTCTAAGCTGAAGTCTAAGTTTTTTGATACATGTGCATATCATGTTGTATATGAGTAATTTCAAGTTCCGTATATGATGAGTAAAACATAGATCCTAATTGATAACATAAATCATATCCTTTCTAACCATAATTTAAAAATGTTTTTTAGTTTCTGAATGTCAGACACAATCATAGTCACTGTAGAAAGTTTAAGACAGAAGTGTAATAAATAAATTATGTAGAGGCTGAGAAGTAAGTGTGCATAATGAAAGATGGAAAAAAATAGAGTTTCCATATACAAAATTAGAAGAAAATTATTTCTGTGAGCTGAGTATTTGGCAGCTTGTCCTTTTCAAATGACATGCTTACCTGAATCTTCTTTTGTACATACTTAGAGAATAATTGGCATGAAAGCTGGTGTATAGTTTTCATATAAATGTATGCTGACTGACTATTCCAATTTATTTTAATTTATTGGAATGCTAAAAGCAGCATAACACAAGCACAATCTTGTGCTATACTGCTGAAGTAAAAGCTGAAGTAGGTACAAGGAAAAGAGCATGTTTTAATTATTAGAGTTGTATCACTTTTATAACCTAATTACATATTTAATAATTTTTAGCGTGCTGAAGTAGAAAGGAGGGTAATGAGAATGCTGGAGTCAGTTTTAATTTGAATGGACCCTACCAGAAGAAAAATTAGAGAGTGACTGTCAGACTTTTAGTTTTGCAGTTGGAGGGAAAGTTTGGTGGGAAATGACAGGATCAGCTGGCGCTTCACCCACTAACGTGAACCCAGATGGAATGGCTGCCTGCTGTCACGTTCAGAAATGCAGTGCAGACGGGGGCGGGGGGGAAATGAACACATAACCCAAAATCAGTAAATGATTTTTCCTACAAGAAGCTGTATATTGAAGTAGTTTCTGGATATGTATCACTGTGTTCACAAAATGCAATACATGAGTATATTTACAAAACTGTGTGTAAGAGTTTTTGAAGAGTATAAAGCCATTAAATTTCTAGGTAGAGGTTAATTTTCAAATTGGTTAATGAAGGAACTTCTCTTTTCTGAGCTGAATTATGCCTTAGGTGGCTCTCATCTCCTAGGAGGGTGGTTTCTTTTGGTACATGAGTGGCAGAATTTCAGGCATGATCATATGCAGTCAGAGAATACTGAGTCTGTAAAGAAGCAACAGCATTACGTACAGATCCTTACCATCTTAATAAAGACTTCTTCTCACCTGCCACACCCTTCAAAGCCATAAGCTATATAGCAGCACTCATGGATACAGATTTTGGTCTCCTTATGCTTCTTGGAAAGCTTCCTGGGTTTTAATCTACATTTGGATACCCAGAACTCTAAAGACCAGTGAAAGCAAGATGTCTTGTATGAGCCACGTGTTATGTTAGGGTTAGCTGAACTGTAAATTGCTGTGTGGGAGAAACAAGCAGTTCGTGTTTGTGCTGAAATGAAGCATGGGAAGGCCTGTCAAGTCTTATAAGGAGCGGCTGAGGGATCTGGAATTGTTTAGCCTGGAGAAAAGGAGACTGAGGGGAGACCTTAGCACTCTCTACAACTACCTAAAAGGAGGTTGTAGCAAGGTAGGGGTCAGTCTCTTCTCCCTGGTGGCTAGTGATAGGACAAGGGGAAATGGCCTCTAGCTGCACCAGGAGAGGTTTAGATTAGATATTAGAAGTAATTTCTTTACTGAAAAGTACTGAGCAGAATGGGGATGAACATTGGTTGCTGGTGGCCATGTTGCCCTGTGGATACATTTGCACTGGCACCTCTTGGCAGCGAAGCGAGGTAGATATGCCATGAGGTGACTGTATTTCCTGCATCCACATGATGTAGGTGTATGAGGGGCCTTAAAGTTAGCTGGGAAACTGTAAATTCACATCAGCCTCATCTGCTCCTTTCTGCAGACAAGCCTTCAAGCTTATTACAGCACCTTTTTTGAGAGCAGGGAGAACAATGTGTGCTTCAGTGGGGTGTTATAAGTTTACATCTGAAAAGACTTTTGAATCTTGGATGAAAAATTTTAAATGCACAAAAATGTTGGTGATTGTAAAACTGAGCATTTGAGGAAGGTGGGAATTAACATGAGAAAGGACTGTTGTTATTCTAAGTGGAGTTATTACAACCTACAGATTTTTAATAGGTAGGAAGTAAAATCTCTGTTAATATTTATGTTATTTGTAAAGGGTAATGCCATCATTCTCCTGGGTATCTGACTTTGTTAAGCATACATGATCTTTAAATTGCTAAGCAGGTGTGGAGAATATAAGCTGTAGAGATAAATTGCTTACTTGGTGGGCTCACCTTAGTGCTCTTTCTTTCAAATCTCAGGCTTTGTCAATGTTTCTTTTAGGGTGTTTAATATTTTAAAGAGTGGCAGTTGCAACATTATGTAAAGGAAGCTGACAATAATAATTTGAAAATGCTGTCCTTTTCTTCTTGTGAGCCCATGGGTGTTTCCTGGATGTGGAGAAGCACAATTCAAGGCTCTCTGTTAGGATGAGGCATAAAGCTACATAGAATAATACCACCTGGGGGTATCTCTTTTCTTTAGGATTGCTGCAAGCTGATGTTTTAACCTACTGTGTACCTAATAATTGCATTAAACACAGTTGTATTCCTTTTACCTGTTGTGGTGAGACCGCATCTGGAATATTGTGTCCAGTTCTGGGTCCCTCAGTTCAAGAAGGACAGGGAACTGCTGGAGAGAGTCCAGCGTAGGGCTACAAAGATGATTAAGGGAGTGGAGCATCTCCCTTATGAGGAGCGGCTGAGGGAGCTGGGTCTCTTTAGTTTGCAGAAGAGGAGACTGAGGGGAGACCTCATTCATGTTTATAAATATTTAAAGGGTGAGTGTCACGAGGATGGAGCCAGGCTCTTCTCGGTGACAAACAATGATAGGACAAGGGGTAATGGGCACAAGCTGGAACACAGGAGGTTCCACTTAAATTTGAGAAGAAACTTCTTCTCAGTGAGGGTGACAGAGCACTGGAACAGGCTGCCCAGAGAGGTTGTGGAGTCTCCTTCTCTGGAGACATTCAAAACCCGCCTGGACGCCTTCCTGTGCAACCTCATCTAGGTGTTCCTGCTCTGGCAGGGGGATTGGACTAGATGATCTTTTGAGGTCCCTTCCAATCCCTAACGTTCTGTGATTCTGTGATTCTGTGATTCTGTGATTCCCAAGCTTTCCTTTTTAATGTTTTGCCTGATAAATTGATACTTGCATCACAAGTCTCAATTTTTTTGTCATAGATGAACACAAGACAAAGTAATAGATTTTTCTTGATTAATTTCATATGGCATATTTGACATACTTAAATTTTGTTCACATGAATAGGATTACAGCTCAGTGAGTTTTTGGTGTAATTAATCTTTTTTTTTGCCAGATGAAAATATGAAAAGGTAACTTTCCCTGATTCATAAGTACAGTCAATGCTGATGAACCCATTTAAAACCAAAATAAATCTGAAAAATTTCACATGAAAAAAAAGAATAGATGAAAAGAGATGAAAACTTTCATGAAAAAAACCCCACTTCCTATGATTTTTCCCATTTCAGTGTTTTTCGTACTATCAGTATTTTTCATACTATCAGTGTTTTTCATACTATCAAACTGGCTAAACTTTTTGATTTAGTACTACCTTGGGTTGTCAAAATAAGAAATTAATATGAAATAAACTGTTGACAAACTCTTTGGCAGGGAAAAACAATGTTTAAAAAAGAAAAACACTCATTTTTAATTCTACTTTATTTCCACTTTTGATTGAAATTTCGAGACAGAGAATCAGTCTGCTCTTTATTTTGACAGTATAGGTAAGGCTGAAAGGGAGGGTTGTTTACTTTTAACATGGTCTTGCATTACATTTTCACAATAGATTTTCACAGGCAAAACCAGAAGATAAATGCTTTCTATTATGACATGTGTTTGGATGATGATATGACTCCTAACTGGATATTTAAGACCAAAGCAAAAGGCCCTCATTGGAAAGGTGTGTCAAATGCATGGCCAGGTCTGAGCTCGAGCTTGTCCACATGACAGGTAAGCTGGGCACACTAGTGAAGTGCAGGCACAAAAGTAAACTCCAAATGTTCTGTTCTTGCTAGCTGCAAGTAGCTGGTAGGTAGGTGGTCACCCACAGCTGTCCCTCGATTTGGAGAGTCAGACAGCGGTTTCATCTGGGAGAGGCAGTGACCAAGGGGTGGCTGTCATGGTCATTAAGGGGTGACATAAATCAGCCTTAGAGATTTGAAGATGTTGGATTTAGGTCTAGGGGACTGAGTGGGCTGTCCATGAAACAGTGACAAGACCAGGAGAAATGTGTTTTTGTCACGTTTGTCCAATAACTGGGCTGTTACCAGTGAGCTGGTGTCTGTGTCTGGTGGTGCATTTTCCCTAGAAAGATTGAATGGGGTCTGGTAAGTTGCTAAGGCACAAATGATGCACCTCAAGAGCGTCTTTGATCTGAAACTAATGAGGGTTTGTGTAGCACAGATGTTGCATCTCCAATTGAAGGTCCAGCTGCGAAGAAGCCTTGAAGGGATATGATAGCACCTCTCAGCTTCTTTAGTAGAAAAATGGACATCCTAAGCAAGGTGCGAATTTTGATTGCCAAGTAATATTCTCATATTAGACCAAGCTGAGGAAAGTTTTTCTGGTTTATATGGATTTACTGAATAACCATGCTTAAAATCTTATTTTTGAGGGAAACATAAAATAAAGTTTTTATGATAGATATTGTCTAGGGAAAAATGGACAGAATTTATATCCTGATATAAACTTTTTTGACAAGCTGGAGAGATATTAATGTTTTAGTGAACTGAGTTTTAGGATGGTGCTATACTTACCAAATCTGCCCCAAATACCTCAGAAGGTATAACCTTGTAAAATATATACTTCTTACTTTTACTAAAAACAGGTTAATTAGATGTACGTCATTTCTACAATGAACATGAATTAGATGGAGAGAGGTACTTTCCTTTTTCACCTATTGTTCAGTAACCTGGAATTGGGTAGGAAAATTCTCATGATTCATCACATTCCAATAATCCTGAAGATTTTTTTAAATGTTCTGGAATGGAAAAAGCAAGCTTCTTTTTGTTTTACTAAAACACAGTAGTCCTGTTAGAATGATAGAAAAGCTGTTATTTCTCTTGAGCAAAAAGTACAAATTTTTATCAAACTTTCATTCACCGGTTGTTTATGTTTTGTTTTGGTATTTTTAAACTTCTTTTGGTGTCATTTTTTTGGGAAAAAGGCCCCACAGTAGTTACAAAATTTGTTTCGAGTAGAAGAATGATTGCCTCAGCTTAAGGAAAAAACCTCCCTATTGTAGTGGTTAACAACTTCTGAAGGACAGAGTTTCAGGTAGTAGGGCAGCTTAATGGTTCTGTTTTGAATTAGTGGGCACTTGAATAGGTGTACAACTGTATTTTTTTAAACGGTGGTTCTGAGGAGATGCTTCAGACACGGCACTCTGTGAGAAGTTAAATTCACTGATGTCTTTTCGAATTTTTCAGGAAGAGGATTTTGAGGCTTAATCTCTCATTAATGATCTTCTGTGCTTCTGGCTAACATTAGTGAAATTGTACATGTGAATAAATCAGTGAAGCAAAAGAGTGTATTTTGCATTGGTTTACTTTTCCACATAAATTAAATCAACAACCAGGCTGAACATTGGCTTCTGCTTCATTGCTGAGTTAATACTGTACACAACTACAAACGTTTTAATACTTCTGACTCTGACATTTGTACTAATTTTGTCTTCAAGTTTTAAGATTCTAATAGGCATTTGGGGAATTGTAGGCTGTTCAAGCTACCTCAGAACAGTAAACCACTATGTTTGAAAGTAATTTTGTGTTAAACATGTTAAAGCTTTATTTTGAAAATACTTTTTTTTTTTTTAAAAAGGGGGTTTGTATTTTTTTTTAAGTAAGGTAAGAGGACTTTGCTTGCAATTATCATGTTGAGGGTTGGTGGAGGCTGAGATCTTGTTCAGATACATATGGCATGCTGCTGCAATTCTTTGGGTCCTGTTTTTTGAGTTTCCAGCCAGAAAAAGATGAGCAAACCTGTAATGGGAAAATCACGTACATGGATGGAAATTTGCCAAGTGCAAATAAGATAAATTGTTGAAATGTAAGTGGTTGGAGAAAGGGTCCTAAGAAAGGGGTGATGGCAATGTCACTGAGAGACTAAAAGTAAGCAAAACATGACTGGAAGCAGAAGGCTCTCTCAGACTTGCAGCATTGTGAGAAGCTGTGCCCAAGTGATAAGAGGGTAAAGACCTTTTTAGGATTCTGTGTTGATATGGACTTTGACACCCAGAAAGGGCTTTTTTGGATAGGTGTCACCAAATTCCCAGAGAAACCAAACCACATCGATACCATCACCTTCTGTGATGGACATTGAAGCAGGCTACTTTGGGTGCTGACATTTCTCATACCTACATTGCATCCTTGCCTCAGTGCTCAAGGATGCAGAATTGCTGAGAGGTAGGACCGCATATTCTTCCAGTAATACATCCTCACTGTCCCTTGTGCCCTGGGCCAAAGTGCTGTGGTTCTTGCAATCTGTGCTGGAACATCTGTTTAGCACTTTCTGTGAAACAGTTGTATCCAAAATATTTCTATGGACAACATTTTCCTTGGGGAGCAGGAGGTCAGACCTGCTCTGTGACCCATCTGTGCCTACCAAGTGCAAACAGAGGTTGTTAAAAATTCAGCCTCATGTTTTCAAAAGTATCTCTTTCAGCAAGCTACTTAGAGGTTTTGCCCGTTTTGACTAGGTTTTGGTTTAGGTGCTTCTTGCTGTTAGTTAATAAAGCATTAATTTAATTAGCTCAAGATTTCAACCTATCTAAACATACAACTATTCTTATAGCACTTTACATATGGGTTGAGTTCACACCACAAAGTAGTAGTAATAATAATAATAACAACAACCTAACAGCCAAGAATTGCTTACTGTGGTGGTGCCAGGAAAGCAAAATTGCAGTTACTCTGGTATTATGTGTGTGTCGGTGTGCACCCCTTAGATTTCTTTTCCTACTTATTTAAATAAGAGAGGCAAGCAGTTCTTCATTGCATTTTCTGATATTAGAGGCTGGATCGGGGCCACTCTGCTCAAGGATGTCTCTCTGAGTGCTTTACCCACTCCTCTCCCAAGGTCTGCATGCCTCAGCAAGGCTGACTCAAGACTTGTGCTTACATTAATGTGATTATGCACTGTCAGAGTGGGTTTCTGCTGGCTGCTGTGGCAGTACTGTACTCAAATGGACTGGGTGAGCACTATGGCTGTTTTTTACCAAGCTACAAATTGTCCTGGAATTAGTAAGTTTCGCATCATAGAAATTCAGCTACAGACAGGTACATGAGTCACCTCTAAGAGGGTATCTCAATGTGTCAAAGAAAAAAACTAATTGTATTTGAAGAAGAACCTAAGATGTGACTGATTCATCTGACCTGACATTCAGGCAGGTGTTTACAATGTGCATGATTGATCAGAGTATTACTCATCTGTGAAAAATATATATACTCTATACTTGCCCCATTTCTTTGTAAATTCTCAGACAAAATGAGATATATTTTTGAAGTAATGTGTGCTGTTCCTTGTTTGAAATTGTGTTTTCTTTGATCACTCTTTTCTGCAATCCATTTTGTTCAAATACATATTTGCCACATTTATTCTCCAAGGTGCTGAGTGATCCTGTGACATCCTCAAATCTTTAAAGTGCTTCTGACATACATGCATGTTCACAATACTGAGTTTTTTGCAGCGTTATAGTCTGATTATCCTTTTACCTTCTTCTCTGATTCCTGCTTCTTGAGTCTGCCTGCTTGAGGAATGTCTCATTTCTTAACATTATTCTTTTTGAGTCTGTTTGAAACATGCACGTAAAGGATTACTCTGTTGATTGCATTGGGTCCCTTTTCCGACTTTGGCAGAGTCACCTACACTGTTCCTCTGTACAAGGTCCCTTTGCCTGAGCAACAACTGAGTAACAAATTATCCCATACTCCCTTTTTGCCTTACAGTTGCTTATTGATTGTACTGAAGATTGGCACATGCAAAAGAAAAAGCAGCATTTCTGTTCTAACAGAGCAGTCAGATTCAATTCATGCTAGTTAAAATGATCTTTACATTCAGACACAGTACAGGCATATAAGAAAAGAAAGAGCTAACTTGAGTTGAGTTACACGGTTACTCAGTCCTTTGCTTAGTGTTTAGGGCTACATACAGAAAAAATAAGTATATTAAAGAATTAACTAATAAGCTGACACACTGAGTCTCACAAGCCAACAGTAATCCTAAAATAGAACCTCAAAACCCTTAGGCTTTAAACAAAACTCCTCAGCTGACAATCCTTTCCCAAACTGAGTTTTGTTGCATGTGAATTATTGTCTTATGTCATTTGCAAATAGGAAAAAAACCTGTAATTTAGGCATTTGGACCTTATTTACCAATTGGCTTACTGGAAGCTAAACCTACTCTTTCTTTATGCAAAATGTTTCTGGCTTGAAATAGCTTTATCATGCTGATCTTCTGTGCTCTTATGGACTTAGAGAGAGGATCTGACAGTTAGGTTGACTCTTTCATTCTGGGACAAGCAACAAAACAAGCTTAACTTCAATAACATATGTACCAAGGAAAAACTATTCATATGGGCCATTTGGAAAGATTTACATAAAGAGTGAAGGAGAGCTCACTCTGAGGAAGTAATATTGCTTCCATGGATTCAAGTACAGACCTGTGTATAATTTTTGTTTTAGTGCGAAAAAGATCTAGCAATCCATGTAGGTATATGTAGGATGAAAACCAGAGGGGAATATTGAAAGACAGAAGTAAACTCAAAAGACACTAAATGGCAATGCTGAAATTTAAAATAAATAAATAAATAAATCAATCAATCACAGAAATATAAAAGAATTTACCTGATTTGCTTAGAAAACCTCCTGGGGAAAAAATAATTATCATTATAAGATGCACTGTTAGAAGGGTAACAAGATGGGATGCAAGCAATCCAGGAGGCTTAGAAACAATGCCAGATATCACTACATCACACAGATGCTAGTTTGATTGGTTAAGTGTGATAGTCTGGATCTGCTATGCAAAATAAGAAATTATTTTGCTCAACTGAATATGATAATTAATCTGTGACAGCCTTAATTGTAGGGACCACAAAATATTGGAGTTCAAAATCAAAGGGGAGTGAGGAAGGCAGGCAGCAGAGCACAGGCCCTGAGCTTCAGGGGACCCCAGGCTTCTGCAGGGAACTGGTAGGTGGAATCCCAAAGGAGGCGGCTCTGAAGGGCAAAGGAGCTCAGTAGAGCTGGCAGGTCTATGAGGACAGCATCTAAAGGTCCTTAAGGACAGCAGCCTCCAAGCAAAAATAGAGCTCTACCCTGATATTCAGGAGAGCTAGTAAGTACTGTGTTGGCTAGAAAGTAATTGTTGGGGTTTTTTTAATAGACATACATGTCTTTAAATGTAACTAACTTCATTTTAAACCACAAATTCATTATGTAACTTGACATCTGACAGTTCGTTCTTGTACTGGAAAAAGAAAGTGCATGATTTCATCAAGAATTATTTATTTGGCATCAGTTTCAAAATGGAAAAAAAATAACATTTTCATCATATTTTGCTGCATTACTTCTGAAAAGGAAAAAATACTGTACAAGCTCATAAAAAGTTATGTGATGTGTATGGTAAAGATGCCTTAAAACTGCAGCAGTGTCAGAATTGGTTTGCTAAATTTCGTTCCAGAGATCTTGATGTTAAAATGTACCACATTCAGGAAGGCAAATCAAAGTTGATAACGACAATCGGCATTAAACGACATATGAGATTGCGTATAACCTTAATATATTGAAATTGAGCACTGAAAGCCATTTAAAGCAACCTGGAGACGTTAGGAATGTCAATATTTGGGTACCACATAAGCTCAAAGAAATTCATCTCAGTAAGCATGTTGACATCTGCGATTCTCTCTTGAAATGTGAAGAAAACAAACCATTTTTAAAATGTATGATAACAGGCAACGAAAAATGGATTGTCTACAATAATGACATATGAAAGGTTGCAGAGTAAGCATGACGAACCAGCTCTAAGCACTTCAAAAGCAGATATGCACCAAAACAAGGTTGTACTGTCAGTTTGGTGGGATTTCAAAAGTATTGTATATTTTGCATTGCTTCCAAGGAACCAAACCATTAATTTGGATGTGTGCTGTCATCAACTGAATAAATTGAATGGTGCCATCAAGCAGAAGCAACCAGAGTTGGTGAATCACAAAAGTGTTGAGATTCGACATGATAACACTAGACCACATATAAGTTTGGTCACTCATCAAAAATTGTTGCAGCTTGGATGGGATGTGTTACCACATCCACTGTATTCACCAGACCTGGCACCATCAGATTACCATTTGCTTCAGTCTTTACAAAAGACTGAAGTCTTTTACCTTGAATGGTAAAACGTTCACTGCTGATGAGGATATAAAATCATTCTTTAAACTGTTTTTTTGCCAAAAAGATGAGAACTTTTTTGTGTGGAATCATGAATTTGCCTGAAAGATGGCAAAAAGGTTATTGAACAAAATGGACACTATATTGTTTAATATAGTTTTTGTTTCCCATGAAAAACTGGATTCTCACTTACCCAGAAAAAAAAGTTATGACTTTTTGGCCAACCTAATAATTCAGGAGACCAGCCAAACTTAAAAGGGAACACCTGAAGAGCACACAAAAGATGTACACAACACATGGAAGCAAAGACAGGTTACAAAGGAGGAATGTTCAAACACTGCCTAACATCATATGGATGGTGTTGGGAAAGCCCAAGCTCAACTGGAGTTGAAAGTGGTAAGGGATACACAGGGAAATAAAAGTTTCTAGTGTTATATTAGTAGCTAAAGTCTAAAAAAGGAAAATGTGAGCCCATTGGTGAATAGGGTAGGTAATTCAGTAACAGGAGACACAGATAAGGCTGATAGACTTGATGTCTTCTTTGCTTCAGTCTTCACTGGAAATGACTCCCAGGCCTCTGTGCTTAGTGAAAGGCTTGGACGGAGCGAAGAATGACCAGCAGAGGGGGAGGACTAAGCCTGGGATTAGTTTTGAGAGTACAACCTGTACAAGCCCCTGGTATCAAATTGGCTTCATTTAAGGCTGCCTAGAGAGCTGACTGGTGTATTTGCAAGACCACTCTCTGAAAGTCAGTGAGATCAGGGTACATCTCCAAGGAGCGGAGATAGGCAAGTCTTGCACCCATCTTCATAAAAGGCAAAAAGGATGATCTGGGGAACTACAGCAGGTCAGCCTTACTGTGGCACCTGGGAGTAGTGTAAAGCAGGCCCTCTTGGAGCACATTTCTGGGCATGTAAAGAAGGTGACTGGGAGCAGACAGCATGAATTTACCAAGGCTAGATCTTGTCTGACAAACTTAACTGCCTTTTTTGATAAAATTACTGGTTTGGTGGACAAGGAGAGAGCAGTCAATGTCATTTACCTTGACTTTAGCAAAGCTTTCAACACCATCTGCCACAGTATTCTTCTGTCCAAGTTAGGATATTATAGACTAGATCGATGGACTACCAGATGGGAGAAAAAAACAGTTGGATGATCAGGCTGAAGTTCAGTGATTATACTCTACCTGGAGTTCAGTTGCAAGTGGAGTACTGCAGGGGTCACTCCTGGGTCCTATCCTGTTTAATATCTTTATCAATGACTTGGAGGAGGAGATGGAAGGCGACATCAACAAACTGAGGTGGTCAATATGCTTGAGAATAGGTCTGCCATTCAGAGGCACCTAGGCAACCAAGAGGAGTGAACCAACAGAAGTGTCATGAAATCCAAAAAGGGTAAATATGAAGTCCTGCAGGTGAGATGAGCCACTCCTCTGCAACAGTGCAGGCCAGTGACCAGCTCTGCATAGAGCGGCTGGAATTCTTGGCAGATAGTGAGCTGAACAGAGCCAGCAGCAAGACATGACACCAGCAGTGGCCAACAGTTTCTATGGCTGCATCAGCAGGAGCACAACCATGAGATGGGGACAGTGGTTGTCCCCTCTGCTCCACACAGCACCTAGAGTCCTGCCTGTGGATCTTAAGCACTTCTGTATGAGAAAGATGTTGAAAAATTCAAGCTCAGCAGAGGGGCACCAAAATGGTAGGGGTAGGCTGAGGAAGAGGGACTTGTTCTGGAACAGAGATGGCTTCAGAGGACCTAACCCCAGGCCCATGGTGCCTACAGGAAGGGGAATCAGAAGTCTGAGCCAGGTTTTGGGTGTACAAGTGAACAAGAGGCAGTAGCCACAGACTGAAAAACAGGAGGTTACAATCTTTTTTAAAGCAGAACTCTCTCACCTCAGGAGGACAATTGGGCAGTGGGACAAATTGTCCATGGAGGCTGGACAGGCTTCATTCTTGGAGAGTTTCTAGATGCAACAAGGTAAAGCCCTGAGCAACCTGGTCTTATCTCAGAGGTGATCCCATGTGAGCAAGAGGTCAGACTATATTCCTTCTGAGGTCCCTTGCAACTTGAGGGTTTCTGTGATTAAATAGAAATAAAAATATATTTAGTTTTCACAAAATATCAGGTAATATTCTTGTTTGTTCAGACAATTTTTAAATTGTGAAGTAAGGGATTGAGGTATCCTAATCTGTAATGTGTGTTCTTTCCAGAGTTTGAATATCAGTACTAGTAACTACTGGATATGCAGAAGCAGAATACTGAAGAGGGGGAGATTTATCTTCTGAATTGGTGGTGTCTTCATTTGGTTTCAGTAAAAAAAAAGTATTTTACATAAAAGTTGGAGCCCATACCCTTCAATTTCTTGGAGATAAACTGATTCCAGTATGATTATTTACTGGATGTATTCCTCTGAGTACAGTGTTTAATGTTTCTTTGACTGATAGTTCTGACAGAAATTTCTTATGTAGTCATATAAAAATAAAAGGAAGGGAGGGAGCTTGAATTAGCAACCTTCCAAACAACAAAGTCATAAATCCACGATTGGGTTGCTTTTTCTCGCCTTATGCCTGAAGTTATTTTCTTCTGATTGAATTTGTATGTTCTGAAGAGTGAAGAGAAAAAATGCAACTGTGTTTTGCAAATACAAGAATCTGTGAAATAGAATAAATTACCAACTATTGCCTTGATTCTGAAACTTGAATTCAGGCACATGCTTGGTTAGTCATACAAAAATACCTCAAGCAAGCCAGTATCCTATTCTCAGGTGTGAGATTTTTATCCTGGCTATAATGTGATGAACAATTTGTGATATTTCAAGTTGATCTGAATATTAGAGAGATAATAATACTTAGCCTGGCTGTGTGGTTCCTTTCTGGTTAATGTTTCCATTCTACATTTATATAAGTGCTTTGAAAGCACAGACTGTTCTTTGTGTAGGAAAGGTATGTGTTACAAAAATACAGGACAATTTTATGGTGAATATAAGATATCATGTTGAATATTCCTCTTCTCCCTACTTTCTATTCATATTAAAAAAATGTAAAAAGACCAAGGGCCTAATCTGGTATATTTGTTATTGCCTCATATCTGCCCACAATTCTCCCTTGAGGCACGCGGAAAGTTTTGATAAGCAAACGTTGACAGATGGCTAATGCTTGAAGGGAACGTTTTGCTACAAACATTGCAAAGTACAGAAATTTTAAAGCATAGCAGCAGCTTGCAGGCACAGGACTGTGCTGTACGTTGACGTACCTGTATGTATCATATCTTCTGGAGTGGGGACAGAGGGCTGAATTGGCTTTCCAAATACCCTCAGCACAGCTGGCATTAGTGTGCATATTTGTAGTGTTGACTGAAAAAAAAGATGAACAAAAACTATGTGGGTGCGCACTGTAGGAAATTAAGGTGCCTCCAGTCTGCAGGTTCCTCACCATATTATAGATATATGAGACTCTGGACAGGGAAGAAGAAAATTTGGCAAATCTGTTAGTGTCGAGTAGACACTGCTGCACGCACACGTGAGGGAGGACAGGAGCTTGTCAAAGTAAATGCCAGCTGGTGGCAGTTGAGAAAGCCGTCTGCTGTACCTCCTCTGTCCTCATCCCTGCCCTTGCTTACACCTGGTAAGCAAAAAGGTACCAGAGTCATGAAGGTAGGCACTCCAGCCAAGTAAGAGTCTTTTGAGGAGATGAAATGCCTTGGTTGTTGAGGATGTGTCATCGAAATAAACTTTTTGCGGTAACAAGGCTGCCTCCAGAGAGTAGTATGGGTTCTTGTGAAGTAGTTGAGCTCTAACAAGCCCTTAAATCTTCTCCTATATAGATGAATGGGCAGAAAATAGATTCAGGTCAGTACTGTGCATCTGTAATTTGGTCTTTGAGAAATTGTGTTTCAGGATGAATAAACTGAAAATGATGGAGTTACATATATAATCTGTATATATTATTAGTTTCCTATGTCCTGTATTATCATTTCTCTTAGATTTTGGGCATTTGTGAAGAAATGAGCATGATTTTAAAGTGTAAAGGGTGAAGTCCTTAGTTATAACTCTAGAATATGATCCATCAAGTTTAGAATTGTATGTTACTGGTGCATACATCTATGCTTTACATCTTCAAAGCCCAGCATCACATTCAGTATAGATTTTTTATGAGGTGGAGGAATTGTAAGGATTTCTACAAATACCCAGGTCCATGGTTCTTCGGGGAACTCTACCTAACCTGTAGTATAATGTTGTGGTCTGAGGTGATGTTGGCATCCCTCCCAAATTTGCAGACTTTTACCGTCACTTGCTCTTTTCTCCTCTTCTTTCCAACAGCCTTGTGTGATAGTTACTTAAAATTAAAGTCTTAACTACAGAAGTACTATATATAACACCATATAAATGCTTAGACAGCTGAATAGTTTGACTAACATTGAGCTGGTGGAAATGAGTAAAACACTGAAGTAAAGCAATAACTTTGGAAGCTTGCATTACTGGAAAGCTTCCCATGACCACTTCCTAAAACACTTAATAATGAAATAGCTTCTTTGCTTCCCAGATTTTATGTAAGCAACAGAACATAGGTCTTCTGGAAAAAGAAACCTCAGCAAACCTCAGAGTTTCACTGTCATAACCTCTGGAACATCTCTTACCTTGGTGATCATCAGAATGAGCTTCTGGAGGAAAGGTCCAAAATTTACTTCTTTCATACTATGAAAATAATTAGCTTATCTGCTTACAGGATGAGAGTGTTGTTGATCACCTTTGAATAGCAGCACATTTCGATCTAGAAATGCATGTTGTCAGAAGATACTGTGTCACAAGGGAGTTTTACTTGGCAGTTCTGAATCACACTTAAAATGCATGAGTATTCATTGCTAATTTGACAGGCAAGTGCCATTAAGTTCCAGAATAATGTGCCTGAAGTTATTGCAATATTAAAGGATTTATAAAATCAAATTAAAAACATATTTGCTTAAATGCTAAAACAAATTTTCTGCTATACTTGCAAAAGCTATGAACATCTTTGTTCGTGTGAAAACACATTTTTAAAAAATATTAAGTATAAATCCAGAATTAGTAGTGGGTGAGCACCACATGTGCCATGTTTCAAATTTTAGCAATTATTCCTGTAGTCTTTCCTTAAAGAATAAAAAATCTATAAAAATATCAGTCTAAGAACATTATTCTTCACTCTTTGACTTTTGAAGGCAAGGAAAAATATACTGTAAGATTACCTACAGTGCTACCAATTAGTGCCTAGTAAAGCACAGCATAGCGGAACTTATTTGTAGGATACGGGGGCCAAATACTTGTACAGATCATATTGATAAACAATGTACCTTAGCAGCTTCCTGCAGTGTTTAATCTTAACTGTTTCAAAATGTTTTCCATAACCATATGAATAAACCACTCATTATACACAGTGAAGTGTTTCTATTTCATTATTTTCTTCCCTGCATTTCTTATGATTGATCACGTAACACACCTCACCTCTAGAAGGGAAGAAATGGAAAGCTAGCAATGCGTGCAAATCGCTCTTCCTTCAGAGGTAGAAGATTTAAGCTGAACAAGCCTAAATAACTCTGTAAGGCTCTTCTGGAGTAAGGGCTGGACTGGGCTAATGAGGTTTCTGTGTTTCCATACAAAAGGTGCTTCTATATTTTGAAGGAAGACTCAAGGAGGAACTCAGAGCCCCGCAGGTACTTGCTAGGATCTTGAAGAGCACTCACTGGCATCACAAGTGTTTCAGGCAGAAACTTTCTGCACAATGCAGTCATGCACTTGCAGAAGATTATTTAAACGAAAACAGACCACTGCAAAGCACATTTCAATTTATTTTCTTCTTGAAGCAGTTAGGGAGGCTTGTATCATGTAAATGATGCTTCTCCCTTTTTTTTGTTGTTTGTTTGGTTTAGTTTTTTTAAGAAACCAAGTAGGGATTTTGTTTTGTTTTCTTTTGGTTTTGCATCAGAAAATCCTATTTTGAGTGGTTTACAACTTTGCCAAATCTAAACATAGGAGTGAAACTTGGTACTGAGTGTTTGCCTCAGAATGTCATTGGTTGCTTAGTGGTTTTTGTCTTTGTTTTTAAACCTGAAAGGAAGTATGTTGAAGGGAAACAGAAGTCATGCAATTCTGAGGAATTTCAATATATATATATACTCTGGCAAGTTTTCGATGATCCATAGCTTAATATGACTTAGACCTAAAATGGACAAGCACAGCTTTTTAAATTTTCTCTTTTTTTCCATAATTTTGCTAAAGTAAGCAGCCACTTTTATGTATGAAAGTGAAAGTGCAATTAATGACTGATACATTTTGCCTGTAAGACTGAATTAAGATTTTATAGATAAGTATCCATTTTGAATATTCTGACTTTCAAACACTTGTTATTTGCAATTTTAGCACATCTGATATAATGATTTGCAGTGTTAATTTTATGTAAGCAGTTTGGGCTGATCATTTGTTTATCCCTGTAGGTTGGTCATAAATGTAGAGTGCAGATTGAAGGCGCATAAAACCAGCTCTTCCTCTAGAGACAGCTTTGTTTTGTTTTCTTCTTGAACTTTAAACAAAACAACAGGAAAACTTGAAAAAAATCCATCCTCATTCTGTAAGAATAATTCCACATCAGTGGTGGCAAGCCTGAAGACAGGCTATTTTTGTGAGCTCAATCGATGTAGGGTTTGGTCACAAGGATTTTGTTTAACCCATCTGCTGCTTTTTTCCCTTCTCATCTGTGTCTTTTGGAAAGGAGATTTGTTTTAATTATTCCCCATGTCTACTAAAAGTTAAAGTCAATTCAGAAGCCTGAATCTTGAAAACCACTGGAGTATGAAGCTCCAAACCAAGCAGAGTATGGCAAGTTTGGAAAGGCATGCTGATTTCAGCAGCTGGCTTTCTTCTCTCACCAAGTGTCCATCAGCGCACACACCTTAGTTTCCTCTTCAATTGTCTGCTGTATATGTGAAAGGATATAATTTTTTGAAATGTGCAAATATTTCATAATTGATTTAAGGAGAACTTAACAAAAGGTATGTATCCAGCAAACTTAGAAGTGAACTATTGATCCAGGAACAAGTGATAGTTAAAGAGACCTCAAAAAAGAAGCTGCAGGGAGATTCCAACCCTCGCCTCAACAAAACAGTGGATGTGTGAGGTTTTGCTAAGCAGGAATACCTTTTTAAAAGAGAAGCAATAGAAAACTCTCTTCTCTGGCTTTACTGTGTTGATGAGAAGGTTTATATGGTATCATAAATGTCACTTCACTACCCTGGTACTTTTACCTACTAGAACAGATAATTCTGAAATCCATATGATGCTTGTTTGCTGTTACTAATATCAGTGGAACACTTTTTTACATAGAGGAAGAAGCAAAGTTACAGTGTGTTTCTATAAATAAACCTAACAAATTAAAGACGCTTAATGTGTCTTTCTCACTGTGGGTGATGAATTCAGAGATCATTTGCAGTTTTGAGTAACTGAGAGTGCATCTATATCAGCATTTTAGTGGCTGCCAGGTCCCTGGCACCAGCTGCTCTGCTCCACAGATCTGTTCCTGTTGCATTAGCCCACACGCTAATGTAGACGTCAATGGGTACTGTGGGGTGTTCTAGTTACATATCTTTATCAAGGACTGGTCAGGATGGATGGAGAGAGGAGAATAAGTGAAGACAAGCAATGGAAACATTAAATGTTGCCCAGAACAGGTTGCCCAGAGAGGTGGTGGAGGCCCCATCCCAGGAGATATTCAAGGTCAGGCTTGATGGGGCTCTGAGGAACCTGATCTGGTAACGTTGTCCCTGCTTACTTCAGAGGGATTGGACTAGATGATCTTTAAAGGTCCCTTCCAACTCAATACATTCCGTGATTCTATTCTATGATTCTAAATAGCAACTGAGACTTCTGTTTTTTGCAGCACATTTGAATTTTTGTTTTGCTTTTTAAACTTCAATATTTTTTTCTAGAATGTGTATTGACTTTTTCTGTTTTGGTCTGGTTTTAATGGGAAAAAATCCCACTTGACTGTCTTCCACAGTATTAGAACTAATGACCATTCTCTTAGGTACTAGGGGAGGGATGGAAGAGAAAAGTTAGTTAAGACGGTCTGCTCCTTTAAAGATTTTTTTTCTTAAGACAAAATGTACTAGAAAAAAAGGTAACAAAAATAGAAAAAGACATTCTTGTCTCAGGTGCTGGAAAGACGTAGGCAGAACACATGGTTTCATCAGCTGCTCTGCGATGTGGCAAACCCGTAGCAGGACTGGGCTGTTGAGGATATTACTGAGTTACTTCATTTGTCACAAGTTCACAGAAATGATGCCTTGTGAAAAAGATGGCCTCACATGTCAAAGCAAGGTTCCCAGAGAGAAGAGAAATAGGGAGCAGTAGAAAACAGAAGTCTCCCAGGACACGCTCAAGATTTAGCCAGAGGTGATGGGCATGGTAGTAAAATCTGCATCCACTTCTCTGCCAGGTCTTGTTGGGACAACATCCAAAAAGTAGGAGGTTCCTTACTGTCCTAATGGGTCTGTGGCTCTGTGAATGATGAAAGGGGTAGTAGAAAAGATTGTTTGTTCTCTAAGCCCACTTGTCTCCACTATTTTTCTTCCCACCCAAAATCTTCTCCCACTGCTCCTCTTACCCCCAAAACAGAGATAAATTAGTCTAAAATAAGTTATAATTTATTTCTCATTCTTTTGAATCCTTTATTGTTATTTTTATGTTCACCTGTCAAAATTTTTGTTCCTTCTGTTGCAGGTATGAAATAATTTCTCTTCAGATTAGGTTTGCCTTCGTGCTTCTCTTTTGTGCCTTAATCCAGCAACATTCGGATGCTGGGATGCATCACTAATCTTCACAGTTTTCAAGAGTGCAATTTGAATATTTTTCCACTTGCTCTCTTCCCCTCTTTTTTCTCCCCTGTCCCACTGTGTTCTTTCTGCTACTTTATTTGACATATTATAAAAACGAATAGGTTCTGGAAAGAAAGTTCTGGGCAATAAATCCTCTTGAAAAAGGATATACTTTATATACATAAAGTAAAAATAACAGAAACTGCAAAAGAAACTGTTAGTGTGAGTGTATTTATTTTATCACCAGTGGAAAAGCTTGAATCAGCTCCAGGACTTAAGGACTGCAATAATCAGTAATTTCTATATGAGCAGACCATCTATTTCTCTTTAAAAATATGGGACAATCTGAACCCCAATTGACAGATCCTTTTACAAGTTTGGAAAAAGAAAAGACAAAAAGATACACTGACTATTTTCTATACCATTTGTCAGTCAATAATCCAAGTCACTTGCAGGAATGGGGTAAAGCAGATGTCAGTATGGGTGAATAGAGCTGGGGGGAGAAGCAGCTGCTTTTAAGTGGTGCCAATATGGTCTAGGTTAGGAAATTTGAATTAGAACCATACTTCTGGAGGAAAGGGGAGTGGGGGCATTTCACAGGTAAGGGAAGGCAGCATGGAAGGGAAAAGGACTTTGTAGTGAGTGCTGTGGTCGCTTTTGTCAGTTTATGACAAACTGCTGCCTGGGACTGGTCTCCCCCAGCATCCCTGATGCAGCACAGTCCCGCTGCCCTGCGGTACCCAGCCGGCATCTGAGCTGTGCAAATGCCACAGGTGGTCGCCCACATGTACTGGGGTGGGAGAACTGCTCACATGACTGGAATCAGGAGCTGATCTGTGGGCTGCTGCTTCTGTTTGGAGACTCTGGCTGGGAGGAAAGAAGATGCTATGGAGATGTGATTCACTCCTGATAACAAGTGGGTGAAACTCAGGCAGGCAAAAAAGGTGTGATTCAATGAATCTCCTGAAAAGAGAGAGGACAGAAAGAGAGCAACCAGCTTGGAGATCTCCAGCAAGTGCTTGGAGAATAAGTTAGTGTGTACCATTTCAAAAACTATACCAAAGTGTTCACTTGGACACTTTTTGGAGTCAATCATGGTTCTTTATATCAAAACACCCAATGCGTTGTAATAAAAATGTGTTCCTTAGTGCATTAAGACATTTCTTTCTGTGATTTCCTTTATTTGCTAGATAATGGATTCATACAAAGATCATAAGAAACCCTACAAAAAAAACCAAAAATAAATCACCAAATTAAAAAAATGAATCACCTTATTAAAAAGTATATTGAACTATTTTTCAAAATTTGATCTGAATAATATTTTCTCTGGTGCAGTCATTTCACTATTTCAAAGCCTGAAGGACTAGAGGAATAAAAGAGCAAACAGGGAAATTATATAGTGTGCTGCCAGATTCATAAATTCTGGGTGGGATGAATTAGGTGGAGAAAGCAAACCCAGAGCTGAAGGTCTTTTCAGCATCTTAAAAAAAAAAAGGAAAAAAAAGAAAAGCTGATTGGGAAGGATAAGAAGAAATGGGAGATTTTCTACTAATAATCATAAAAATTTAACAACTTGCACTTGTTTACTTGTGTTCCTCCCACACTGCTACCTTTTATCAGTAGCTTTTCTTTAAAAGCACTGAGTCTTTCTCAATTTCATGAGCAGAGACAACAGACTGTGCCGAGTTTTATGGCTATTTCAGGATTTTGGCATGGACTGAAGTGCCGTGCTTATGAATTTCAGTGCATCATCAAACTGTCAGAGTGTGTGCTCTCTAGGGCAGAGATTATTAGCCCTTCATTCGTGCTTTCCTGAGCCTATTCTAGGTATTATCCTTGAACAGACAAGGGCTCTATTCTGCAGAGGCGAGGCCCCAGCTGACAGCACGGTGACACTGCGGCACCACTGCGTGATTACCCTAGCAGCACTGACAGAGTCCAAGGAGTCCTGATAAGAGTCAACCCTGGATTTCATTTCTTGGGCTTGAGAATAAGATATGGATCAAAAGAGATTTGTCTGCCATTTTCACTGGCCGTGTTTCTAGCCCTCACCTAATAGCATTCTATGTATTTTGTTTCAGTAACATGAATTCATTTGTTGCTAACCAAGCTTCATTTCACACACAGAATCACACACAGAATCGCTCGGTTGGAAAAGACCTCCGAGATCATCACGTCCAACCGCTCCTGTCTACCCCCTAAACCATATCCCTAAGTACCTCCTCTACCCGCTCTTTAAATACATCCAGGGATGGTGACTCCACCACCTCCCTGGGC
>NW_010161659.1:1092-27411 GCF_000695765.1 Mesitornis unicolor | reverse complement strand
AAACTGTATTTCAAGAACTTCCAATAAACATACTGAGCTACTTAATTAATTCTTCATGTAATTTCTGTATTAATTGTAATGCACACAATTTTGTAAAAGCAAGTGAATATCAGCAGTCAATTCTGAATATGAATGGAAATTCTACTCTGCTAGCCCATCATCAATGACCACATTACCCCCATGAACCTCTCCCCATGAACCTCTTGCTCTCAGACTTCAAAGTTAGAGCAAGACAAGAGATTAAAAGCCTACATCAAATAAAAGTTGTCTTTGTTTCTTTTACCTTATTTCATAATTGCTTTTCACTCACCTCGGCTCTACAAACTATCCAAGACTTCACTACCTGCTATCAACAACCACTGCATGTAACTCAGATGCCTGAGCTTTTCTGCTCCTTTAACCTAACCCATTCCTGTCTATACAAAAATTATTTAAACTTTGCATATTTGGCAAAGCCCAGAACAACTACATCAGTATTATTCTACAGTGCCATTACCCATCATAAAAACTGCCTGAGCACCAACATATTCGTAAGCTGTGAAGAAACAGTTATGAACATAACCATCAGCCTTCTGCACTCCATAACCCTAATTCACAGTCATTGCAATTGCTAAACTATGAAGAACCAAAAGCATTTTTTGGTTACGTGTTTCTCAGTTATGTGTGAGCAGCTGCTACATGTTGGGAACAACAAGTATAAAAACTGATAAACTGACAGATAAAAACTGAAAAAGAATAAAAATTCTGTATGTCACAAGAAGAATGAAGAGACTCAGAAAACTTCAAGCTTTGTAAGAAGTTAAACGATCTGCTGAAGATCCTCCCCTCTCTTTTTTCTTTTAATTTGCATATGAAACTCATATAGGATCAATCCCTCATGGAGCGTAACTCTAACAAATTAAAGATGTTGTGTTCACTAGCATCAGTTTATCCTGGAAAAACAACAACTTCTTAACAGTTCATTAACTGGAAGATCGTAAGAACAGTGAACAGGGATTTAAGCCTGCCAACTGACTTCTAAGTAACTATGCCAGGAAAGCTCCTTTAAAGCTCTATCTATGTCATGTCAGGGTGAAGAAGTTGCACTGAGAATGACACTGAACAGAGAATAACCCAGAGACAAAGAAAAATATTCTGAATAACACTGACATTAGAATAGCTTTTTCCTCTTACTCAGAACCTCACCTCACACATCTGGTGGGCTGCATCTGTAGCAACAAGTGCAACTTCTGCCTGCTTGGCTGCAGTCTTGCATGGGGTCTCTTGTACAGCCTCCTGCCGTGACTGGACCAGATGCTGCAGTGACTCTGCGTGGAACTATGCAGGAAACACAGCCAGTTCAGCTCTTCAAAATTTTCTGGTTATAACAACTAGAGTTATTTCTCAAAATCTGGAGGAAAGAAGTTTTAAATTGGCCCCTAAGAGCTTTTTTCCGCTATATTAACCCCCTTCACCACTTCTGTATGTTCAGAGCTTCAAATTAAGAACACTCATAGGCACGGATTTACTTACAGCATTTTGCCTCTTACACACTGCACATTTTTTGAAGGACAGCATTACCTGAGCTGCCTTCTGCCTTGTCTCGTCCAGTTGCCTCTGACTGTCTAAAGCTTCTTGTTTGGCCTTGATTTTCAAAAGAGCCAAGTCCCGTTCATGGAGCTCCTGCTGTGCCTACAGATTAGGAAAACAAGTTTTAATCATGCAAGTTAGATGTAAAGACCTGTTTTGCCTTAGCCACTGGCTGCAACTGCCTGTGAAAGAACTACAGCTACTCTACTGGTGGTGGCTCTTCTGCTAAAGTAAAACTTTCAGCCTACTGCCTGACCCTCTCCCTCTTTAAGTAGACAACGCATGGTTCCCCATGCTCTCCCACTACATCGTAGAAACAGGATTTAGGAGACCAATTAATTCAGCAAACGAGAACAAGAAATCTTGTCAAGATAAGGAAATTTCAACCAAAAATATCATTTTCATGAAACAGGACAAACGAGCCACCCTGTACAACTACACTGCACGGCACCGGGACTCAACATCAAACCCAGTAAATAATCAAGTTTTCATTTTACTGAAGTACACAACCAAAGCAGTGATTCCAGCCAGTGGCATATTAATGTCGCATATTCTGGAGTCACCAGTTCCTTGGTGTCAACTTAAAATAAGGAAGATAACAGACATTAATCCTAAAAAATGAACATTATCAGAAATGCTCCACCATGCCCATTACGATTTCTCTGCATTGCTACAAAAGCATAACTCACCCTAATTTGATTAATTTTCTTGCAAAATAAAAATAAAATTATTTAAAAGGAAGGTTAAGACAAGCAAGTATTTGTCCCATTACCTTTAGAATCTGAGCCAAAGAAACGCTCTCTTGCTGGGCAAGCGATATGCCTCGTACTCGTTCTACGTCCGAAAGCTGTCGCACAGACTCCTCAATAGCACTAAGGTAGTTCAGTTCTGCTGACAAACGATGCTGAAGACCAGCAGGGGAGAAGCGCATACATCCTGCAGAATAAGACTTACTAGTCCACCTCCATAGACTTTAATGCCCCACGTCAAAAAAATAAAGAAAACAAACATATAACTGCTCTGGGATTAGTGTGGTTTTAACACAACAACTCACCACTTGCTGAGGCTGCTCCTGCTACAGACCTATTAGTTCCCAGACTCAATTCAGGGAAGGGTATGTTAGGCTTCAGCCCTGATGCTGTACTTCCAGAAAAGCCAGCAGGTGACTCGACTCTTTCTGCTGCATTGCCTGTAGAATCACACTGCAACAGTTTTTGGGAACCGGGAGATGGGGAAGAAGTTGGTGTCTTCGGAGACCTTCCCTTGTCTGAGAAACTGAATGAAACAAAAAATAAGAAAGAGTCAATATTCTCCTAAGTCCAGCCATTTGACAAGACAAAGCAATAACCTAGTTCTTTAATTTATATATACCAAACAGATCCACGCAAAAGGCAGACTTTTATAGTTTGCACAGGCCTAGCCTGCCTTTAGGAAGTGACTGCGTGAGATGGCTTTTGTCCCTATATCCCAGTTTAAAGTTTCTGAAGCGCCCTATTTTCCCCCCAGGTATAAAACCCAGTTAGCACACACCAACAAAAAAAAAACCCAACAGAACATCCCCGTGTTTTACACGAACAGGCAGGCAGTTTCAATGCCTCCTGTTAGGAACCTGGCATTGCAGGATTCACTCACCTGCGTGTGCCTTTACACATGTGATCTGAGAGTCTGAGCGAAGAACTTTGTTTTACCCACAGAAAATTAGGGCAATATTTTTATATCATAATACGATGAATGGTATTTTTAAAAAGCAAACCGGTTACTACCAGCATATGGATGTAACTGAAGGCTATAAGCCACTGCTCCACGTCTGTCTCTTTCACCAAAATGCAGTGAAATGCTTGAAGGTCAAAACTTGACTTAAACAGTAAATTACTACAGAAACATTTCTTCTTAAGAGACAGTTGAAGACATAGCTTTAGAACCATACAGAAAATGATGTAGACACTTCTTAAATTCACTATTGCAATTTTATTAAGCCAAAGACGATTAACAGTGGCTGCTTAAATCCCTTAGGAAGTTGTTCTGCCTTATTAGGCCCATCTTAGGAGGTCACAGGACTGGATATCAGTGAAAGTCACCAATATAAGTCAATACCTCAGATCCACTCTTTACCCACACAGAGGGAGTGAGAGACCATTCATATTATTTGTTGCTTTATAGAAAAAAATGCAGTGAAAACTAAGCTGAGCAATTCATAACCATCCTCACTGCACAATTGGCTCACATCTAGACATACAGAGGATGCAACAGAAGATCAGTATTTTTTCCTTCCTCTTTTTCTGCACTCTCTTCTGAGGATCAGCTCATCTCTGAAAAAGAATCAACTCACTCGTAAGTGAGTAGTAGCTGAACACAAGTCTAGCCAAAAACATCTGTGGATCCTACCGAAAAGAGCAAGATGACAGATTGACTGACCATGTCCCTCCTGCCTCACCTCGCCCCCTTCTTCTGGACCATTTGTAGAAGCGGAAAACGAAACTTGTATTTCAATGCTTAAGGTACCGAAGCTGACAGGATACCTCTGTTGGCCACTTATCCATACCGAAACAAAGGGGAGGAATCACCGTTTTGTATTTTCTCTTACTGCAGCCATCTACTTTGGTCTTTCATATTTAAAATACAGGGGAAAGAACCATGTTTTGCATACTCATCTTACTAACAGTCCATAATTTCTTTTACTGCGATTTTGCAAAGACACAGCCATTTTTTATAACATGCCATAACACTACCAAGCTTAGCTATATTTGCACGGAGTCTTTTAAGGTTCATGTTACCTCATTAGGGAGTGTCCAGACAGGTTTTCTAACGTGCCGTCTGTATCTGGGTTCTGCTCATGATCTTTACTATAAATTCTGTTACTTGATAAGGACTTCTTTGTCTGTTGGGATCCCCACTTTAGTTCAGATAGCATTTTATCTTCTTCCACAGAAAAGTGGTGAGAACTTCCACTGAAAGCGTCCAACCCTAAGAAGGAACAACATTGTGCAAATTTACAGTGGTATTCTAGGTATTAATATCTTAGCCATCCAGAGCCCCAGTACCAACAATTGAGAACTTTTTTCCCCACTTAAAGATGCTTTTGATTCAGAAGTCCATAAATTCAACAAGCAAGAAATGTAAATTGGGCAGCTTTCCAGATGAGATTAAGTTCTCTCCTGTACATTGTGTCCATTGCCAACAAAACTGTCACTCAGCTTTCATTGTAGCACATCATGAGTTTAAATAAAGAAAACAAGCATTTGACTTTTCAACACTGATAATTAGAATGAAGCATAGATTTCTTTTTTTTTTTTCTCAAGCTCGAGAATTTTGAAAAAAATGGAGACATAATTTGGAATGGCAAATCTTGTTTTTCTCATCCTTTTATTGACTTTAAAACTAGCATTGCCTTATGCCATCCATTGCTTATATAGTAAGAGTGTACCAATATCAAGTTTCACATTTTCGCAATGTTTAAGTTACTAAAGGAAGGTATTTATTAATTTATGCACTATGAAAACTGTCCCTGATCCAAAGATGACGCATACACAGGCAAACTTATTGTTGCCTTCATAAACGTGCCCATAACTCAGATTTCTCAGCAGCCTATTTGAATTTCCTCAGTACAGAATCTGTAGGATAGTTTTCACATGATATTAGGATTAACTCATTCATTAGAAGGCCGGTTTAGGAAAGGAAACATTTTCAATACTGGTAATAACCTCTTGCCTATTTGATTTCAGATGAGTGTGTTTTGAGGACAGAAAATAATCAGAGACAAAAAGAATTTAGGAAGGAAACACTGGAGGAATAAATAAATCCTCCTATCCGTATCAGATTACACTTTCTAGATATGTAGAAAGACTGCAATTTTCAGACCAAGAAAACACTAAAACCTACTTAAAAATAAAAAATACCCTGTGGTCCAGTACTGCACTTACGTTCCTTTTTCCCTCTCTTTTTAGAGGAAGCAGATGAGCGAGAAGATGCTGCAGACTGCGGTCCAGGCGAATGCTGAGAAGCAAGCTCTGCAGATCGAGGTTCATGGGGAGACCTCCTACTAGGAACTTCTTCCTGAACGCTTGAACTACTGCTGCCAGTACCACTAAAGAGGAGCACATTGACAGTGACTAACTAAGGAATTTCAACTCCCACATTACACTGTGCACAAGAAATGCACCACATTTTGAATTAGCGACAGATGGCTACAACTGCACTCATTAGCCCATCTCGAAAAGCACTGCTTTTGAGATTAAAAACTACACCAGCTAAAAGAGTAGGAAGTTCGACATGATACTGACCATACTGAAGCACAGTTCTGACAATACGAAACAGTGAAAGATGGGTAACAATCATATTTCCTGTGCCAACTCTTAAGAGCTCTTTGACTACGGACTTCAACAACATAGGAATGACTCCAAATATGAGTGCGCTTTAGAAAACCTCTGGGCATGCAGTTGTTGACGATAAATTGAGAGAAATATGAGTGCTTTTCAATAAAGGATTACAAAAGATTTATAAATATGGGGGTAAGAGACCTATCAAGAAATTTAATCAGAGAGAAAGCATTTTTTACAAGACGTACGATTTTTACAAGTCTCACACACCTGGGGTCACGTGCAATCTTTTTGCCCGTTAAAGTGCTGCTTCTGTGTGACGAGGCAAAATCATCTTCGTAAGAAACCGCGCTCTCTGGAGGGCTCATGGCAGGGAGTAAAGGACGCAGAAGGGAAGACTTTCCATTTGACCTTTCATCGAACACTAAAGCGTGGACAAAGAAGGGAAAAGACAAAAAAGATACCAAATGCAAACGTGCAAACAGGTAATAAAGCTGCAGGAATTACAAATCATGAGTTACAAAGAGTTCCTTTCACACTCAAGAACATGAGGAGAACAGCAGCATAGCCACTCCATGGAAGTTTTAACACAACGTAACAAGCACGGTCTTCACCTTTTGGTAAATTATCGAATACTCTGTTTCATTAACACATTCCAGGTAAAACCTTCTTGAAGAGCACAGTGCTTGAGAGCAAGGCAATCTCCAGAAAATTTAAATGCAATCGTGTTTAAGGGAAATAAAATGCAGAAAAAAAGAAGCCAGAAAAAAACACAAGATAAAAAGTGAGCTGCTCAGAAAACATTCCTCCTCAAAACAAGGAACTTGAAGCAAGAGAAACAGTACTCACAAAACAAAGAATGCATTTGTGCAAGAAATTAAAATCAAATTGAATGTCCTGCATGAGACACTTGTAAAGCACGTCCTAAGACACCAACACTGGAAATGGAATTAAGACTTTCCTTACCCATATTCCAAAACCTTACCTTCTCAAAATTAACACTGTTACAGAAGTTTTCAATGTGGCACTGTTTTGAGACATTGTCGAATAACTCACATGAGCAAAGATGCAAAGGAAAGAACACGTTTCTAATAATATGGTAAAGCTATATTATTCTTGTGTAGAATATATGCAAGCACTCAGGTTTATGCCGTGAAGTGCTGTGAAAAGCACGCACTGAACTGAACTGAACTGAACCAGGAATAAAGTGTTATTACAGAGAATCTTAAGTGCATCTATAGCTGGAGGGTGCACATTCCAATCCAGAGGGTCTGTTCTCCATGAGGGAGAGAACTGTTTCCAAATGCACTCTGGGCAATTTAGATTTCGTATGCAATTCTGGGTACAATAAATGTAAACTTTACATTCACAATTCTGGAACTACGGGTGTCCTTAATGCATATAACCCAACATATGAATTAGCTACTGATCTAGAAATACAGAGCAATCTGATAAAAAAACCCCCCACCAATCTTCTTCCAGCCCAAAAGTGTGGAGTTGTTTTGTTTTGTTTTGTTTTTCTTCTAGTTCTCCTTAGACGAGAAGGCAAAAGAAGAGGGGGGAGGAATAATTCTTCATCCAAAAATAAAGTGAGAAAGCCTTACACAGATTCATGTTTGAGACATCTAAAAGGACATTCCTCACTTGTGAAGCATAAAGTCTGAGGAGTAGTAAGACTGGGAAAATAGTAATTCACAAAAGCTTCAAGAATTTGTTCCATTTTTACCTTTCCCACGAAGCTCGTAACTTTTCGCAAAGATGTTGATGACACTGTGGGGACTTCCTTTCGCCAGATCCTCCCATGGTCCCTTGCTGTGCGTGTCACTTGTCCGAGTGAAAAGTGGCAAATACTTCTCGGCTTCTTTCTGAAACTCCTTTATGGGTTCAAAAGCATTTCTCTCCTGAATGCAGAAATCCTTTTCTTTTAAAGTCTCCAGCATCTTCAGTGGCAACTGCTTGTGCTGGCCTCCTTCCTCTTCAGAGAGGCTTCCGTCACTCAGGAGAGGCCCTTCACTGATGGAGTCGATGCTGGACTCATGAGGAATTACAGCTTTGTTTGGAGCATAAGCCTGGTTTTCTTGCCTTGAGGAGTCAGTCTGTCTCTGAGGTAAATGTCCTAGTAGCCCCTCATGCCTGTTAGCAGCAGGGCACTTTATTCCAAGGCTGACTGCGGCAGTATGAGGCCTGATCGTCTCAGGGAGCTTTTTAAATTCACTAAGGTTGCCTGCCTCAGCAAGGCTGTCATCAAAGGCTGTATGAGACACACAGGTAACCAACATTTTTTGAATTCTGGTTGAAAAAGCATCTTCATTTTCTTCCTTCACAGGAGAACTCACAGCCATTGCCCACTGCCCATCATCCTGGTTTTCTTGCACACATTCCTGGTCTGAGATCTGCACAGTACTGTAATTGAGACCAGCCCCAGCCAACCTTTTGGCTTCGCTTGCAATCCTGCCAGAAAGGGAAGCAGCTGCAGTCTTCAAAACATCAATTCGATCTAATTGGCTCTGATTAATAGTAAGTTTTACTAAGAGATTTTGCTGTGCAGCAGGTGAATTCAGGTATGGCTGAGGCATCAAAGCCAGAGATCTTACAGGCGAAGCATGGTTTCTCCTGCCTGCCAACATCACATCACACTGCTTCGACAAAAGGTCCATCTGCTCCAGACTCCAGTGCTGGGAGGAAGGGCCTCCACTTGAGACCATGAGAGCTTGCGGGTGAGAGAGCTTGACTCTTGGGCTCGACCTGTCTGGCTGTGCCCATGGAGGCTCCATCAAATCATTCCTGAAATTAAAAGTCAACATTTAAGTTGATGACTTACACGAGTACTGTTGGTTTAGATTTAAACATTATTGCCACAGATTTATGTTTAGGAAGAAATACCTTGTGGTGGAATTACAGGCAGGGAAAGGGACAGTAAAGAGTTACAGAATGCTACTTAAATAAAAACCAAACAACACAGCACCTTCCAAATTTGAAATCCCAATTTCAAAAGGGATGAAACATCTTATTTTTTCCTTGGAATTTCTTAGCCTCAGCTTTTCCTCTTCAGTTGAACCCAGCCCACGTTTCACAGGAGCCGTCACTTAGGGTAGCCATGAAGAACATTTAGAGAAAAAGAGTACTGGAAATACATGTTCTGTAAGTTCTGAAGTTCTGCAAGGCATCTTTTTTATTTCCAGATAGCCCTCATTTGCATGACAGGAGCCCTGTAGAGACCTTCCTTCACTAATATCACTTGAACAGACTTGAATACTAAGAAATGTGGGAAGTCTCTCACAAAAACCACTGCTCCTCTGCTTACTATGAGGCTCTCCAAATAAATCTCTCATCTCTCCCTTACTATTAGGACTTACATTTTTTCCTTATGATGTTACACTAACAACACTTATTACCTACTCCATACACAGCATGACATAGCATTCCTCGTGCTTCTTTGAACTTTTCCAGAACGGAAACAGGTCTCACTGAATTTACAAAGTCAGTGCGGATTTGACCAAGTTAAGGTACGGATAATGAAGCAAGTACATATTTAAGAAGCAGACATTCATTATGTAAATACATATGAAGAAACACCTGGACAACAGGAATATCATGGATATGCAAGAAACTTTATGATTTTTAGTTCCTTATATTTAAGTATTTATATTTATATGTAAGGCACCTTGACTTGCAGTAAAGAAAAGCTTTGATAATACACTGAACAACTAAAAATGGGGAAAGCAGCAGGAAAAGGCTAGTTCCAAGCAGAAGCAGAGGTTTTTGGTACTTCAGAGATGGTAACTAGAGGCCTGAATCCAAGACAATAGATTAAATGAAATACTGAACAAATCAAACATGAAAAAATCATATTCATATGATCAGTTTCTCTTGCCCAGTGGCAATGGCACACGAAATATAATATGAAACACACGTCCCATCGATATCAGCAAAAGCTTAACAGCAACCACCATTCACTTTAATTATTTATGGACTCTCTAAATACCCATAACCAACATTTTCATATGCTTTCCTGCATCAGCTTCCTCTTTACTGCAAGGAAACATTTTAATTGCCACAAAAGACAATTTCTCTCAATAGAACACGAACTTACAATCCTAGCTTATTTTCACCTCTCAGAGATGAAAACTTGAGTATTTTAACCTCCCTCCAAAGTCCCCCAAGGGCTCACCTCAGTGATGGCTGCTGCGGTTCTGAAAGCGACATGTCACTACTTGAAGATGCACTAGGAGGACGCTCTTGAGCCTTGTTTTCTTTGTCGGATTCCCCAGATGGTTGATAACCAGGTCTGGGCTAGAAATGAAAACAACCAGGAAAATGCATTTTCAAAAGTCTGCAGGAGTTTAGAAGCTCTTGTCTCATTAAAATGGAAAAGGCTTACATTTTGCAGCATAGCATCACATCTTTCCTACCACACAAAGACTTAAAACCACAGAACAGTTACGGTTTTGTCTCAGCAGAATGTACTGGGAAAAAAGTTTTTCTCACACACTGAACTAGTTCAGCTGAACATATCAAACTGATACTAGTCTTTTACCCTATATTTATAGTATTATAGAATCATTAAGGTTGGAAAAGACCTCTAAGATCATGAAAGTCCAATCGTCAACCCAACACCACCATGCCCACAGTGCCACATAGACAGGTTTTTTGAACACTTCCAGGGATGGTGACTCCACCACTCCCCCAGGCAGTTTGTTCCAGTGCTTGAGCACTCTTTCAGTAAAAAAATATTTCCTAAAGTCTTATCTTCTTTCATATTCAGTTTCTGATTAGCAAACCTATTTAACTTAAACTTACCACTGACTGAAAGCAACTTCGGACAAAGCTCTTCAATTCACAGTTTAATCGATGTTTTCAGTTAAAGTTTTTACAGCTGCTGTTAGCTAATATCCAGAATTCTGCTTCTATTTATAACAGAAAGATGATTTCCATTCACTTTTCTGGTAGGCCTTGCTGTACCAAAAAGCAGCCAGTAGCAAGGAGGCTCCAGATCAAAACACAGCTTTCTTTGTATCTTTTTCTTAACTGATAACTAGACCAGGACAAGCACTGACCTTCCTAAACATATGACCTCTTATGCCTGCAAACAACTGCAACACATTAAGCTAGTGAATCAGCTATACCTGTGTCTCCTGCACTGTAGGCAGCTGAGGTGGCTCTTCTAAAAACGTATTTTCCAGCAGTAGTTTAGAATAGGTCTCCTGTAGCCGTTTGTCTGCTGAAGGCTCAGGAGGAGGCACATTCTTCACTTTATTAAAAGCCTCCTTCTGCTTCCTGTAGAGCTCTTGGAGTCTTTTATTCTTCTGTTCAGTTGCCTCCTTTTGGGCTTTCTTCTCTTCCTTCTGCTTCTTCCTCCTCTCCTCTTGCTGTCTGATGATGTACCGACGAACCTCATCTGCATCATAGTAACGTTTCTTAGAGATCATCTGAGGCTCCTCACTAGTAGCTGTCTTGTCTGGTTTCCTTTTGGTTAGACTCTGGCTCCTGGTGTTTTGAATCGGCAAAGCAGATTTCCAATTTTGCTTTTCCACATCTTTCTCTTGCTTTGTACTCATGGAGTCCAACTGCAAGTCATCGAGAATTCCACGTATCTCCACGGGCAGGAAGTTCTTTTTTACAGAGGTACGATCTCCTTGGTCCTCTGGGAGAACAGTTTCCAGGTTTTGCAGGTTATTCTCAGACTGTACTTCACTCCTTGATCTTTCAGAACTTCTTAAAGAGGTTTTACGGGTAACATCCAGTTTAGAATCTGAACCTGTCCTTTCAATACAGCCTGCTAAAGAATAAGACTTGTCAAATATTGCAGGTAAAAATTAAATTTGGGAATTACATGGCATCACTGAAACAGCTGCAAAGTGAGAATAAGGGAGGAGTGCAGATTTCACTGTAAACGTGCCTTTGCTTCACTCAGTGTCAGTCTGAATATAGCAATCTTTGCTTAGACTGAGTTTCTTTATACTCTTAGGCCTCACCACCTCACAGGCATAAGCAGCACGGCAGCTACCGCCATCCCTTACTTGCCCTGTCTGAGATTCTGGATAAATTCAGAAAAGGTTTGGTGGAAGAATCAATGAAGATTCATGATGCCCGTGGATGACATTAGATAGTATCTGGAAGAACCACAATTCCTGTAAAACAGGGATGAGCAACCTTAGCTCACTTATTATAGGCAGCACATGTGGAAAATTTATCTGGCCTGTGGACCACGGCTAGTCATTCCTTTCCCCATTAGCTTCAAGAGACAAAGACAGATTGCAGGTGATCCCTTTTTTTTTGGCTGTAATCTATTTCACATCTTTTCCAGGGCTCCTGAGCACCTTTGCAGCATGTGCTGCCCATCAAGGCTTCCCATGACATCAAGAAAAGTTCATAATCCAACCCAGGAAGAGAGGTTATGCATCCCAACCATGGATGTGAGCAAAATTATCCCCCCTCAAATTCCAGGTTAAAAACAGGAGTTATTTTAGTAAGAAATTGATTACTTTCTATCTCAGAAAATTGATTTATTCCATGGACATGAAATCTTATATAATAAATGAAGTAAAATGAAAAAAGTCCAGTGATAAAAGTACAACTTACCGGCCTTGGCAGCTCGCTCTTGTCCTGTTCTGTCACTCAATAGGTCTCTTCTGTCCAGTTCTATTCTGGGAGCTGGACCCAGTATCTTGTTTGCTAGCTTTAGTCCCTCCCGCCAGGAGGAAGGGCTTATGACATAGTTTCCACCTGCACAGTAAGTAAGAAACAAAAGCCAAACACTCAATGAATTTTCCAGCATATCAAAAAGGAGTATTTATTGCAACTCTGAATCATTTCTATAGCATCCAGTTTTGCACAAGCGGTGTGGCTGCAGTTATACAGAAGAGTCCTGACAGTGATGTACCATGAGGACACTCAACTGCTGAATCACACAACCGTCAGTGCTTCACGCCAACATACAACGCCCAAACGTACTGTAGCACATTAAAGCCCTATAAAAACTGATTTAGAAAAAGAAAAAAGGGATACACAGGTGTAAAATGTATAAACAAATGTTACTGTGAGAGAGGGGAAATATTTGGAGGGGACTAAGAAGAAGCTGTTCATCTCCGCTTAAATAAGACAAAAGGATCTAAAATGTTGTAATAATAAGAACATAAGGTGGGAGATTAAAAGAATTATTCATCTTCACATTAAAAGAATATTAGCTGATAATTCCAGAAAACAGCAAGAAAAGTTAGGAGATTTTTACAGATAATTACTTGTTGAGACAGGCGTCTTGTGAGAGCTTAAAAAATACCAAGCAGCAATTGTTCCACGCCAGCACTGACTGACTGTCATTCAGCTGGTTTTCTGTATCATGACTGAGAAATAGTTAAGACATAACTCTATTAGCTGATACCGAATTCAAGAACAGGCTACACTTCAGGTGACAGAAACCAAATCAAAATGTATGCTAGTATTATTTTATCTTCCTAGAAATAATTACATTATTAGAACTGGGTACAGTGGCATCTTTACCCAACATTGGTTATATTGAATGTTAGGTTTATTCAACTCGCCTTTCACCCCACTAATTTCCAATATTATTAATTTTTTTTTGAAAGAACGATCTTACAGAGCCTTGGAGAAAAGCATCATATAGAAAGGAAGAGCATTAATAACCTAATTCAGACTATTTAGCAGTATTTTATTGCTAGAAAAATGCCTAACCTGAATACCAAATTTGCAGCTGATTTGTAACCATTCCCTTTCAGTTTCTAACTCTGACAGCACTGCCTAAACAAACCCACTGAGCCTGCAGCATGAACACAGCACAGACAAACAGGAAAGGGATTGTGCTCTGGGCCCCACAGGATTTTGAAGACCTAGTACCAAAGCAACTTCAAGTGAAATCCAGGGCAGAACACCAATAGTGTTTTGGTAATCCCAGTCCTCAATCCCCATCCCTTCTTTCTTTTTTAATTTTAAACCAGGAGTAGGAAAGCTGTTCAGTCAGAAGTCTGTAGCCCACCATTCATTCATTTACTAACAGTGCTCCCTGCTTGCATTACAAGCGATCCAAGTATTTCATAAATCTGTCACTTGAAACATGTTGCTACGAGCCTCTCAAAAAGATGTATCAGCCAAAGGGGTTCTTTTGCTGACCTCAGAGAGACTTAACACTGCCTTTTAAGTCAGCTGCTGGAACTAAAACACACTAACAGCGCAGAACATGAGCTGTGGCTATTTATAGCCTTGGCTATGTTAAGCAGTTCCTTACTGCTACAACTGGAAGAGGATGGTCCATCACGGATATGCCATTTATGTCTGGTTCTTATCTTCTAGGGATTTCAAGCCACCATTCCTCTCACATTTAATCCATCACGGAGAATAACCAGTGTCATTAAAACCTGCAGCAATCTCTGTCCTCTTTCCTCACTTGGGACTGTCACAAATACGTCAGTTAGTTTAGTATAGTTCCTTAAGTATGAAGTGATCAGCACAGGAAGGAGGAAATCCATATTTATCACTTAAAGTATTAGCATTCATTACCACAAAACATCCATATGAAGCTTCCCAACTTACAGCATGCAGAGATGCATATTCACTCTCAATACAGCTTTGTAGTAATGTTTTAAAAGCAGCTTTTTTTTCTAAACAGGCCTTCTTCAACAAAGTGTTTACTGATTATGGGTCACTGCACAAGCTAGAACTGAAGGTGCAGGACAGCAACAACCTGACACAGGACGTAGAAGAACAACAGCTAGAGAAGGGCCAGGAGGACATCCTGTTCTCTGCTTCCCCACTGAGAAATCATACAAGAGAACAACTTTCCCTGCAGCACACCCAGAAAATTAAAATAAACCAAGGAAAGCACACACAGCCAACCAACAACAAAACCACACACATCCCCTATGCAGCATACAGCCTCATCTCTGAAGGACGTGGACAGGCTTCCCTCTACAGTAGAGCTAATCACCTTGTTTGGACTCTGGACCTGACAGCTGTGACAGTTTTTGCACTTTACGCAGTAGTCTGGTTGGTTTTTTCTCTTTGTTTCTCTCACTGGGTTTTCCTTTCACTGTTGAACCTTCTGGAAACAGACAAAAGCTGTTAAGTGATATCCCACAGGAAAGAACACAGAATAACAAGCTTACTTCAACATTTACCTTGAAAAAATGCAACTCAGAGAAACAATAAAATTCACCGGACTCTCCCAGATTATATATCTAGATTTATTACTCCCAGTTCAGCATCTTAAAATCCTCATAGCATGAAAATTTTGAACTAAGTGCTGTTTACCTACGCACAGCAAAGGCACAGCAACACCATAACAGGTCCTCACAAAGTCCACTTCAAATTTTAAAAGAAATGTTGACAATTTGACAGGAACAATTGTTGGTTCTCTTTACAGTATTAATGTTCCACAAGAACGCATAGTCCCTTCACTCCTGAAACACACGGGCTGCTGCCTCCGTATTAACACTTGACAGCACATTCACTCGCTGCCTCCACGCTAGAGCACGAAGGACGGGATACCCATGTGCTCTACTTTCTGCAAAACTTGTCACAGAATTCACTCAGTGAATAACTATTGAATAGTCCAATAGCTATTGAATATTCAACTATTATCAATATCAACTATAACTACTGAATAACTATTGAATATTTCAATAACTATTGAATATTCAACTATTGTTGAATAACAGTGAATAACTATAGAATAACTATTCTGTATCACCTAAGCCCTCATTTACAATACAAAAAGGCAAGCTGTATCCTCAGTCTCAGCAGTCTACACTGGACACATTCAAAGATTTTGTTAAAGCCCTTTAATTTACATGCCTTGAAGATGCTCTTCTCTTAATCCCAACAAAAACATGTAGCTAAGGCCAATATTACCTTTGTTTGCGTGCTTCTCTTCTCTATAAAGAACGTGATCAGATAACCTAAAATAAGCTCAGGATGCAACCCCCACACAGATAGATCCGAAGTATTAGCATTTAAATAATAAAGCTCACTTTTACAGCCCTTAATTTCAGCTGAATCCACTCTCTGATGGATGCCCATAGAAATACCAGAGACAGAAGAGCAGGTTGTATTAAAGGATGTGGGAATGAAAATTTAGGAGACTTTCTCCCTCTCAATATCCTTTCCTTCCAAATTTTCCAGTCTTTTTTGAGGCTGACAAGAAGAATCAATGCATCAAGTACCAGTGACTGCATCAGCAAAAATCCAGATTGTCTCCTCGCCGCTTTCAGTGACAAACAGATCCTTCCTGGTACCAGGAAACTGCAGACTGCTTCCCGCTCAACCCACTCATACTACAGCAATTTTGTTCTAGTACAGCAAATCCTAAACATCTTTAAGACAGAATTACTGGAAGCTTGGATTCTATACAATATCCATTAGCCTAATTACAGCTGCTATACGTGGGGCACCAGGACAGGCGTATGGCTGAACACACACAGCTTCTTCCTCTTGTAGGCAGAAGCCCATTGAACACACGACCCAAATGCCTTTTTAATTGGACTTGTTCAACGAACAAAAATAAAGTGCTCATGAATCATTGATATTATGCTTATAAAAACTAAAAAAAAGTGTAGATTAAGAGTATTTAGATATCTAGCATTACTTTCATGGACCGATGCTCAACAGAGTATTTGAAAAACAATTTTCCTGAGAAGAAGTGGCTTTTCTTTCTGAATTGTTTTTAATGATTCCAGAAAAAAATTCTCAGGTCCTTGTCAAGCTGTACAAGCAAAGGAAAACTGAAGCCTAATTCCATACCAGCCACTATACTATCAACACACAAAGACACCAACAGGTTTACAATCTTATCACATTTTCATCCAGTCTCCAATGTTTTGACCAATGAGAAAAAAAAATATTTTTAATATGCAAACTCCTAAGCAGCAAAACTAAAGGCTCTCAGGAGATTTTATTTTCCGTTCTCTTTCTTTTTATTCATCTGATCCCTTCCCCATCCTGCAACTCAGTCAGTCAAAAGGGAGTCAACCTTACAGCACCAGCACTGTAACCAGCCTATGTAACCAGCCTAGCAAATCAAAAAGCCCTAGGTCACCGAGAGACAAGAGCTGTCAGTGGTGGTGCAGTGCTCCGGAGTGAAAAATTAATAAAGGTTGGGTCTGGGGGCAATACTTCTGAAGACACAAAGCACAGATTACAGTTTTTGTCTTTTAGCAGTGTAACTGTCAAGCAAACATACAGCCTTTTTTTCAATCATCTTCGCTTATACTCTTAAGCATCACAATACTGCGTTGCTAAATGAGTTCCTCACCTAAAATAGACCTTTTTTGCTGTGCTGTCATTTTGCAACACTGATATTTAATGTTTTTCAAAAGAGCATTAAGCAAAGATGAACGAGTAGCAGTTTTCTAAGCTTTTAGGCAGTCAACATTCTCTCCTACACCTTTACATGGTATAAACCCCAAAGGTAACATTCTGTTACTTTACTACTGCAAAGCCAGATAGTCCCTCCACTGATATCCTATCCAAGCCTTACAAGACTGAAGGTAAAAGAGTTGTAAAGGAAATAAAATCCAGATTATTTCAAAGGTTTCTTAAACCTTCTTCTGGTCTAGCTGTTCTCCCACTCCTCAGGGAAGACCTTTAAATTAATCCTTGCGTAGTAACCTCTGGGACATAAATTTCTCCAAGAACTTCAAGACTTTGATTATTCTGATATAAAACACTAAAGTTCTACAAGTTCAGAGATATTAAACCAATCTAATAACACATAATCTCGCTACCACCCATGCCTGAAGACATACCTGTTTTACTGCAGAATACTTACTGCGTTTTCAGTAAGTACTCCCAGAGACTTTTCACAGCAGATGCCCCTCATCTCCCCTTTAGCTATCTCTAAGTTCCAACTAAACCGCTAACAATTCCCACAGCAGCTTCAGGACTGACAATTTGTTATCACTACATTGAAAGTAGAACTCAGGCTTCAATACATGGTGTACAAATCATGTTAACAGTGTTAAAGGTGGCAACAAATACCAAAATTGTTCCCATGCGACAACACAGGCTTCAGCAAAACCAAAAAGCAGTCGAGTTTTGTCCTTTTAAACAGGAAATCACATTCATTCATGCAAACATGTATAAAGAAGGTGCAAAATTAAACAAAAATTGTTCTAACAAAGACTTCTGTTTTTAAATTCCTGTTTCAAAGAAAAGCCATCATTTGGTTCTTTTCAGAACTGCCTTTCTATTAAAAGTATTTTAATTTTAGCGTTCAACAAGTTACTCTTCGCGCAGAGAGAAGTACAATACATTTAACACTCATTCCTTCAAGTTTTTTGTTTTCCTAGACTTTGTAGAGTTGTACAAAATAAACGTATCTGCCTTTTAGAGGAGGTTGTGTAGCTGCATCAATTCAGTTTGTGTCTCACCTGTTAACTTGGGCGCTACATCTCTGTGCAGCTCCTGACTAATGTGGAATTCTTCCTTGCGCCAGATCTTTCCATCTGGAGCGCGAATCTTTGTTTCGACAGTGCTGAAACCTGAAAGCAAACAATTTAAGAGTTTAAAAGAACTGTGTAAAATGTAAATAATGCTTGTTCAGGATGGAAGGTATGGGAAACTGCCAAGTAAGAAAGAAACTAGTTGAATTTCTAATGCTGAATTAGAAGAAAGCAATATACCAGTCTGCCACCTGCTCACAGTTCAATGACATTGTCTCAGCAGAGTGAACGAAGAAGAGATTATTAAAAACACAAAATGCTTTCTCAATCAATCCAGTGTTGCTAACCACTGAGACCATAAAAAAAACCCAAAATAAACCCCAGTGCTAATAGAGTGAACTTCTTCTTTAAAGTGATTTGTAAGATGACAGGAAGAACTTCAAAAGAACCCACAATTCTGTAAATTGGCAAGAATTTTTGTTTCTTGTCCATACCTGCGATCAAACCAGGCTATCCACTGCTGTATTGCCCAAACACAGCTCTGAGTCATACCTTTAGTTTGACATGTTGCTCAATGAGCTGAACTCTGCTCCTTCACCACGTATAACCAACAGGGAGGGATTGTGTACCCCCATACCTTTGTACGATGGCGCAGCAGGTGCAGCTGCCAGCTTCCTGACTTTGGGAGTCACTGCATTCTCCACGTTTGTGATCGCGACAGGTTGCTCAGCACATCCCAAGTGCTGCCTTTTGCCACCTAGGTCTTCAGAATGCTCCCACTGCTTTCGAATCCGCTCCTTCAGCTTCTCGAATTTCACATCATGCTGCCGCCGTTTCAAGACTTCCAGCCGATGGGGACTAGAAACTCTCGTGGCAGAAGGGGAAGTCACTTTCAGTTCATTGTCCTGGGATGTGTTATTCTGAGGAGTTTTAGTGCTACTGTCATCTCCTCTGGAGCCACTAGGTTTTTCCTTCGCCAATGTTGCAGATGTTGCAACTTTCAGAAACACCGCATTATTCTGCAAGGCATCAATTGCTGGTCGGTCATTCAAATACCTCACAACAGTCTCATCTGCAACAGAAGAACGAGGGCTTCCAAAATCTCTGCTGTGTAGATCCTGCTCATCTTGGTCATGTACCATACGGCCTCTTATTTCAGTCTTCCCTTCTGCTTCACTGAAGTCCAAACTAGAGAGCAGCTGCTTGGCCTCAAGTTGGCTGGAACTGTGATAAGATAGAGAACCATGAGTATCCCTGATGTAATAAAAAGGGAAAAAAAAACAAGTGACCATGAGAAACACAACCGTAGGACCTTCTAACCCAGCAATCAGCATATTCATTAACTAAAAGAATTACTACCTATACCTTGTCTCCACTTTAAAGGCAGCTTATTTTAAAGTTTGATCATCATACATTTAATAGTGCAAGTCTGACAAACACGAAAGATATTTCTCTTCAAAATTTCACCTTCTGCACTCTCTGCCTGAACAGGACTATATATAAAATCGAAAAGCTGGGACAGGGGCATGTAGAAAATCAGCAAGCAGTAATATCACCATTTAATTTTAAAAAAGGCTTAAACAAATATCAAGTGTAAAACTTCAGAGAAGCATAATTAACAGATGTTCTCTAAAACAAAGCAATGTACGCACACAGCTCCTTGACAGCACAGTTGCTGGCCGAGAAAACAAATAGATTACACCAAAAATACCTGCCCTGAATTTAGCATTAAAAAGGCAAGCCCCTGTCAAGAACTTCAGAGTGAACTGACAAACTGCAAACAAATTTGTACTGCAACAAATTAAAATCTTACTGGGAGCACAGACATTCAACAAATTAAGGTTCTCTTAGGATTTTTCCACAGAAAAGCAGACTCTGTATTTGAATAGACTCATGGTACATATGTTTTTAGGACAAAAATGTCTTTAGTATTTTTACTGATGGGGGACTGAAGATGTGGAAATCCGGCACCTAAGCTACCTCGCTTGCTTCTTCAGCAATGCTGTTTACAGAATTCGTTTAAGCCAGGTAACAACACAGTACTTTTGAAATGTCTACCTGTCTTTCTCTAGTAGCACACTGCTGTTATATAGTGTAGTAACCACTACCAATCAAGATAAAATTTGAGTGGTTTAATCGCACAAGATTTCATCAAAAGCGTACACAAATGTACACATACGCATGAGATTCTTCTACCTATTATTCTGGTTTTGTTTTCCTATGTACACTTAAAGCATTGACTACAGGCTCTTCTCAAAGTTATGTGGTAACGTAGCAGCTCTGATGTTAATTCCTAAATTAATCCCCCCAATGCCATACAGTCTTTTGGGAAAGCTTTTCAAGAAAGCTATTCTGAAAGCTATTGCAAAATTGGATGTAAGAGCATAAGCCTAGCTACTGTCATTTTCTTCTTGTCCCTGAAGTCGGTTAAATTTCATACATGTTTTTAAAATGAGTATCTGATGTATGCAAGTTACTCAAGATAGGGCAGACAACAGAGCTGTTCAACTAATAAAACTGACCCAAGATTACACAGCTGATTCACGTCAGCCTCCCAGGAACAATGAGTGAGAAGAAACTCACAGCTGACATGAGAAGGAGATCAAAACTTAGATGTTAGGATAACCATTATGAATGGAGATACAGTGGAATTAAAAAGAATACCACTGTCCCAAATCCACTCTAATCAGTTACCAACAATTTGACTTCACTGGGAGAACATTTAGAAAAAAATGCTATATTCTAATATAAAAATGCAATATTAGAAACGAATAAAACACTTATCAACTTAGTGAAGCTATTCCTCAGGGATAAGGCCTGTGCAAAGAACAGCTACTACTTATAAGACACAAGGAACTGAAGTTATGGTAAAGGTCTTCTAGGCTCTGATATTACAGCGAGTTATAACTAGTTTATTTCTGCTGCAGGTGCTCTTTCTTTCGGAAAGATTTTGAGGCATCTTATATTCACTACAGTATAAGGTAGGCTAGGAAAAACAGGCTTTCCATATTATCCTTCCTTCCTCAAACCCCATGTTCTATGGCCTGCAATACTCTGTTGCCACTTTTTCTTCCTGACACAGCTGTTCTTATAGGAGTTTCTCACACACACAAAGACTGAACGCATCTTTAGTCCTAGATGTTCTTGCTCTGCGCTGTCTTATGACAATACATTTGTGAACACGTGCTGAAGAACACACAACACATGGTTGGAAAAGCATCAGGAAATACTATTTTTGGCTCTTATTACTGAAATGAAATACCTATAGGATCTATGAAGCCATAGCCTGAGGCCACAGCCACATCAGCGTGATGATCTGGCCCCATTTCAACACGTCTGACTTTAAACTCATTCTCTGAACAAAAAATGAATTTGTAACATTTTTTAAGAGGAAAATACTTCTGTCTGGCATCATATGCTGCTCATGTGGGTGGATGAGGGCAGGAAGCAAAGCAATTCTGAGGAGCTGTCAAAAACATCACTATTATCCTAATTCCGATCTTACCATATTTTTCTTTAAAAGTCAAGTATCTCGGCACTAACCTGTATGAAGCCAACGGGTCACGAAATTCCACATGGTTGCTTTTTTTCACATTGCTTTCAAGAGTGGTTGTTCGAAGTGGGCTGCGTGAGGACTTCTCCTTGCTTGATTTATTGTGGCTGGAAGACTGGGAAGCTGAAGCAGAAACCAAAGAATCCTCTATGGACCCATCTCTCCAGAAAGAGAAAGCTCTTGAGGCTGAACAGTTAAGAACACAGTTTTTCTTGGGTGTGAGCAGCACTCCAAAATAGAATTTAAAGTACTCCGTCTCTTTATCAACAAGCTGATTTCAACAACTAGGGGCAAGGTGGCAAGTGCTTGAAACAATGGTCATATTTAAAGAGAGATAATAATGCTTCAATATTAATTATAAGTAATGAAAGCTGACTGCGTTGCCACTAGAGGTCGATCTCTCTGTTCCTCTGCAGGGGCACGCTACCAGAATGCTCTAAATAACACCAAAACAAGAATGCTTATAAGCAAACACTCTCCTTAAATGCAATAAAGGAAGGATCAGATTTAGCATTCTATCAGGGTGTAACAGCTGACAATCATGAAAAAATATAAACAGCGAGGGCACTGTAGGCACATACAATTGTTCCCCAAAATCCCCACAAAAACAGGATATGAGAATGGGATCAGCACTGCTCACTCACAGCACTGGGAAAGTCCTGTCACTCCCCCTAGCCAATTGGCTATGATAGCACACTTTCTTACATTAGTTTCTCCCAGGCAATTATAGTTTTATGAATAAAGATCATTAGCGGGAGACAACTTGGAGGCGGGGAGGAGAAATCAAGTGTTCCCCACATGCAGCAGTGGCTTTACCCTGCCTTACACGTTATGTCCTCAGCAATACATACTTTTTCTGCTTATTTTCCTGCTAGAGCTAGCAGAGGGCTTCTTGGCATCCACGACAGAATCAAACACAGCCATGCTGGTGGGAGCTATTTCCAATTTGTTCTCTATATGTCGTAGCTAGAATTGGAAGATAATGCAAATTAGAATATTATTTTCAATTTTTAAGCAACAGGGTTTTTTTTTCCCCCTGACCCGAGATATTTCTCATCATTTTCATAAAGAATAAAAGCACACACAAAAGCAACTTCACAAAGCTCACGGTGCAAAACCGTATAGCCTTATGGCCTGAAACTACTTAAGATTATTAAGATTTGTTTAAAAAGATTATCTAAATTAGGTTTTGCTGCATAGTTTTGTTTCCATGAGTAGGGTGTTGTTAAGAAATTATTAATACTATGCCATTCAGAGCCTTAATGCTTGGCCTGAATGAAATATTAATTCCACTTGGAATAAATTCCATAATACTCTTTTCAAAATGGAGCATGACACAAGATCCCACGCGTAAAACCCCACATTGACGCTCATCTATTAAAAAAGTGAGAGACAAGACCATGGAAAAAAGATGAATTCCCCAAAAACCCAAGCTGTTTGACTTCACTGAAGCCAGGTTTTAGAAACTAACGTGGTATCTTAAGGACCTAAGTTAAGTTCCCACAAAAAGACAGCAATTCCAATGCTCCAAGATGGAAAATTATGAAATACACTGGTCTTGTCCCAGTTTCTGACTCGTTTGGGTAAGCAGGAGAGAGCTATTTTTTCAAGTTTTCAGAAAAATGAGAAGTCGCCACCTTCTTAAATAGAAGGATAATACTTCACTCAAGAATTAGTAGATTTTACTACATTTAAGACTAAGGTTGCTGGGGTAAAAATGTCTTCTACTGTGTGTGGATACAACAATGTTCAACATGCATGTGCTCAACTGCCTGCCCTGTTTTGAAACTGTTTAACAGTTTAACAATCACTGAGCAAAATAATACTTTGGCTAAAGCTTTTGTAGCCATTAATCAATTTGAAAAGGAGTAAGAAGAAACGAAAGAGTACTTACAGCAGCCTTACTCTGGGAAAAAGTAGTCTGTGCTGCAGTTAGATCTTACAGGGCAGAAACAAAGAAATACATTTCTCATTAGTACATGGTAAACAGTGGAATAAAACGTTGCTTCAAAACGATTTTCATGGGCTCACTAATCAAGTTCTTGTAATGACTCAATTCCATCCTGCAGATCTCCTCTATGAGAGGCTGTTATCAGACATGAGTCCTCTTAACATAGCAATAAAATATGCAATGTAACATTTAATGAGTTCACTAACTTAGGCTGAAGGCATTATTACACTTGCAATCTAATCTACCACACATTATAGAAGATGCTTAGGTGATAAATAAAGCTGGTTATCTACCTCAACCCAAATACCTTCTGTTTTTCCATTAAATTATGGTTTAATTATATCTTTTTCCCCCTTCCATCACCTTCTTCAGTAAAATGAGCATGCATACACAGTCATTGAAAGACTCTACTCAAAAACCAAGCTCTGAACACAGCAACTTTGAATAGCAGTCTTTTTGAACTGCACACCCAACAAATAAAATAGAAGTAAAGTTTGCATAGAACAAGCAGGAGGTCCCAATCAACCTCAGCCTTTGAACCTCAACAGAGAGCACCCGCTCTACGCACAATCCACTTCAGTAGGACGCAGCAGGGTTCTCCTCTAAAAATACTCCCTCAGTTCCCCTCTCCTTTTAGTTTCTAATGATTTTCTTCTAATCTAATGGTTTCCACAACGCAACATCCAAAACATCAACGTGCATCAGAACCATGGAAAGCAGGAGTATTAGGGAGTTTAAAAAAATCAACAAAATCTCTTCCTTACAGTAAAAAAGCTGCCCATTTCATTTCAGGTAAGATGTAACAACACGAAGAAAGAGGGAAAGTAATGCAGAAACAACTTTGCTTCGTGTCTACAGAACACCTCAGTTTCACAAGGCATGTAATTTAACAGAAACAGAACATATTGCAGGAAGCAATCAGCAGTAACATCCTATTACAGATGAAGTAATAATCTGTACTTTTAGAATAACTTCTGGAGCGCCGTTTTGTCCTAGGGGAGATCACAAGACTGATCTCAAACCACAGACTTGACACGCGACTCAGCTGCTCTACAGACTGCAGCTTTCTTCCTCTGAGGGATGCACTGTAATTCCTTTTCTTTATTCTTTCCCCATCCCCCTCCTTTCCTAAATCACAGAGTAATCATGACAGTAAAAACCCAACAGGATTTCTCCAGCTCAGGGAGGCAGAAGTGCTGCAAGCCATCTTAGTGGCAATGTAGTGCTGCTACTCCAGTGTCTTTAGCTCTTCACCACAGCAAGAGTCAGGAGCAACTGCCCCTCAGGCACGTCTTCATTTCTTCCAAGAGCCTACAGTTCCCAGTTGCTGTTCCTGCACTGCTTCTCCTCTACAGCACTCAAAAAAAAAAGTCTTTATCTGTGCCATCTTGGCAACTGTGTCATAGGCTGGCAATTCCTAATGCAGATCAGCAAATACTCTGCGGATCAGGGTATGAAACTGCTACCTCTGCAAAAACGAAGCCATGTAACACATGGTCCTAGCTTCCACATTGAGGTAGAAGAATATAAAAAATCCTTTCTATAAACCCCTCCCCAGAGTTTCAAACAACTCATGATAAAATGTTTCTCAAAAAAAAGCAGTAAGAACAGAGAAAACCCATACCCCTGGTAGAATCCTTGCTTTGGCTATGCCTTGGATTTTGTAGAGGCACCTCCTTTGACTTTTTGCTCGACATCGTGTCAATTTATCTACAAAAAAAAAAAAAGTCAGGTAAGAATCAAAGAGCAATAACGTTAAGAACAAATGTATCTCATGCTAAAGAGAGCAAAACCTTGACCACTGTGATGAATGTCAACCTCATACGACTATTTCAAACAATGAAACGACAGCGTCACGAGCAAGATGAGAAGATCAGCACCGAATCACAAACGTGCTTAGTTTGCAATTTTTCAGAAACCACCTAATTCTGTGGATGAAGAGGGTTTTGCTTTTGTTCTTATTTGTTACAAAGAGTGAACTCGATAAAAGGAAACCCAGAGGTCACGCAATTTAGATCATAGCCATGAGTATTCCAGCAATTCTGAAGATGTCCATGCTGAAATACTGCACAGGAGCAGCACTACAGAGCTTGAAACTACAAAGGCTTGGCAAAAATACTCAGTTCTTGCCAGCGATAGATGAATGTGTCACCTCTCTGCTAAAGGAAAAGGTAGAAAAGAACTGTGCAGCAGGGCACTATAGCCAGGAAAAAAAAGAACTAAAGCTGCCACTGTTTTCTTGTGAACTTCAAAGACAAAACTTCCAGTAAATCTAAAAAAGTGTGAACTCCAAGTAACAAACCAGGCAGCCAGGATCACTAAAGGATTTCACAGAGTCCACTGTTTTCTTGTGAACTTCAAAGACAAAACTCCCAGTAAATCTACAAAAGTGTGAACTCCGAGTAACAAACCAGGCAGCCAGAATCACTAAAGGATTTCACAGAGTCACAGACTCTCAGGAGTTGGAAGGGACCTCGAAAGCTCATCCAGTCCAACCCCTGCCAGAGCAGGATCACCAGACCAGGTCACACAGGAACA
>NW_010161659.1:0-861 GCF_000695765.1 Mesitornis unicolor | reverse complement strand
CTCCTCTGCTCCAAGCTAAAGAGCCCCAGCTCCCTCAGCCGCTCCTCGTAAGGGAGATGCTCCACTCCCTCCATCCTCTTTGTGGCATCCTTTAAAGGCAAGCTACTCAATCAGGAAATAAAATTTTATAAGAAAAGGCAGGTAATTTATGCAAAGAGCTATTTCTCATTACTTTCATTGCACAAGATGGGCTGTCACACGGAAACCTCTAACAGGACTTGAAAGAAGTGCTATGTGAGAAAGAAAGTAAGTTTAAGAGATCTAAGAGGAGCTCATTCAGTCAAGAAGAACTCTGATTAGTCAGATCTATCACTACCATCTCACCAAGGACCTCCTGTCTGGTGGCAAGTGCTTACTGAGCTCTCCACAACAGACCGAGAACATTTCTTGTATGGGAAGAAAAAAATCAGGTGACCACAGAATTCATACAGGAACTTCTGGACCTCTGAAAGAATCATAAAGGCACATTTTCCTCTCTCTTTCACACATTCCCACCTAGAATTTTTATTATTTCCTTAATTCTTTGGATTTTACTTCCTTACATAATGTGCCACATAAAAGGGCATTCAAACATAAAGATAATTCTTCTGATAAAAGGTGACCAAACATCCCACAAAATTACTTACTGGAGCAGATCATTACCTTATATTATGTGACAAGGATTTTTATCATATATGGTTTTTAGGATACTCACAGCAACCAACAGTGAAGCTTAGTCCAAACATTCAGTCAGGTAGCTTGTATTTATGGCAGTAAGTTATCCCACAAAACTGTTCTTGTGCCTCAAGAAAGAGCATCAAGAAGAACACAGGTCTTCAAAAGACCTTTAATTCACAGAATCGCTCAGTTGGAAAAGACCTC
>NW_010161658.1:1937-3216 GCF_000695765.1 Mesitornis unicolor | reverse complement strand
TGGTGAGAGAGGCTATAAATAGACGAGGAAGAAAAACAATAAAGCCTTTTTGTGCTGCGCCAACACTTGTTGTCTTGTCGTTTTGTCCGTCCCGACCGCGACAAATTGATCCTGATGCTGGATAACATTATGCAATGAAAGTATTGAAAAAAGCTTCTTTAAAAGTTCATGATTGAGATAATACAAAAATGGAGAGATATATATTAGTAGAAGTAAATAATCCATTTATAATCTATTTTACTTAGGGCAGTGTCAAGGTTTAGGTCTGGAGTGGCTACTAAATGACTGACAGATACTGTCTATTAATCCAGAAGAGGAAGAGAAAGAGAATAAGGGAGAGAGACTTATGAGTTGGAAAAGAAAACTAAAACAGGTTTAATGAAAAAATAACAATAATTTGAAAGGATAATAATGTAAATAGGAAAATAATGAAATATATACAAATATATACCAAAACAATATCAAATTCCCCTCCATCCACCAATGACGGTTACTTCACCAGAGGCTCTGCAGAGCAGGTCACTGGAAGAGTCCCAGACCAGACTCAGCAGCACATGGGAGCTGGATTCAGGAAATGGATTTAGGAGCTGGATTCAGGAACACATGGATTGGGATCAAAGACAGACGAGCTGTCAGAGTTCTGCTCAAACTTCAGCAATGGCAAAAACGAAGAGGAAGAAGAGAGCTTGACCCTCATGATCCCTTAGCTTTATACTATGACGTATGCTTGATGGAATACATTGTTGGTCGATTTTTGGTCATCTGTCCTGTCCGCTCCTCCCCGCAGGTGCAACACCTCACTTATGACACCCCAATATGGCACCCATGATGTGACAGTGACAGTGGCCTTGGTCTTCATAGGCGCAATTATAAGCAAGAGCTATATTTATGTACCATACCTAATAGTAACTGTAAACATCAAGCAATGTAACTTGTAGAAGTGAACACTGTCTGGAAAAACATGCTGTTATTTTCAGAAAGTACAGCCACTTAGAAGAGACTTAGCTGAAAAAGTAAAATCACTAAATAGAAAATTAGTTCTGTTTAGCTCAAACTGAGACATTGCACACCTTATTCCATGCAAGACACTTTTTTTCATTATCCTGAAAGACACTTAATGAACAGTGTTCATATTATGTAGCACTTAAAATCATACACCTCAAAACTGAGCATTCTCATCCAGGTCCTTGAGCTAAAGCAATCCCAGTAATGGGTTTTCCTTTGCCCATAGCAGGAAAAAAAAAGTTTTCCCTAACAAATTCCTTTCATGCACCACAGG
>NW_010161658.1:1246-1676 GCF_000695765.1 Mesitornis unicolor | reverse complement strand
TAGATTTTTGAAATGAGTCCCATTGTCCGATTCAATTCTCTCTGGAGTTCCATGTCACCACAAGACTTGCTTTTCAAGACCCAGAATGGTATTCCGGGCAGTTGCAGGAGGCACAGGATATGTTTCCAGCCATCTGGTGATTGCTTCCACCATTGTAAGCACATAGCGCTTACCCTGGCGGGTTTGAGACAGTGTGATATAGTCAACTTGCCAGGCCTCCCCATATTTATATTTCGACCATCGTCCCCTATACCACAAAGGTTTTAACTGTTTAGCTTACTTGATTGCGGACTATGTTTCACAAACATGGATAACCTGCGCAATAGCGTCCATAGTTACATCTACCCTTTGGTCACGAGCCCATCTGTATGTTGCATCCCTTCCTTGATGACCTGAAGAGTCATGGGCCCACCGAGCTAAAAACAGTTCG
>NW_010161658.1:0-1031 GCF_000695765.1 Mesitornis unicolor | reverse complement strand
TCCACTGTTTTAACCAACCCCACAAGGCATTTGCCACCATCCAGGAGTCAGTGTAGAGATAAAGTACTGGCCATCTTTCTCGTTCAGCAATGTCTAAAGACAGCTGGATGGCTTTTACCTCTGCAAATTGACTCGATTCACCTACTCCCTCAGCCACAACTTGTCATGCAGGACTCCATACAGCAGCTTTCCACTTTCATTGATTTCCTACAAGACAGCAAGATCCATCAGTGAACAGAGCATATTGCTTCTAACTTTCCAGTAGTTGATTATATGGTGGTGCTTCTTCAGCACGTGTCACTACCTTTTCTGGTGGCATACCAAAGTCTTTTCCTTCAGGTTAGTCCATAATTACCTCTAAGATTCCTGGATGGCTGAGATTTCCCATTCAAGCTCTCTGTGTGATTAATGCAACCCATTGAGTCCATGTCGTATCAGTGGCATGATGTGTAGAAGGAAAATAACCCTTGAGCATCCAGCCTAGCACTGGTAATCGGGGTGCTAGGAGGAGTGATGCTTCAGTGCCAGTCACTTCTGAAACAGGTCTAATTCCTTCATATGCAGCCAATATCTCTTTTTCAGTTGGAGTATATTTGGCTTCGAAGCCTTTATATTCTCGACTCCAAAATCCTAGGGGTTGACCTCGAGTCTCCCCTGGTGCTTTCTGCCAGAGGCTCCATTATCCTCGGCTGAGGTGTAGAGCACATTTTTTCTGTCTTGTTCCGCCTGGACCAAGGGCAACTGCATGCACAATCTCTCTTTTAATTTGTTCAAAGGCCTGTTGTTGTTCAGGGCCCCATATAAAACAGATTTTCTTTTGGGTCACTTCATAGAGAGGTTTCACAATCTGACCGTAGCCTCGAATATGCATTTTCTACAAACTTACAGTACCTAAGAAGGCTCGTGTTTCTTGTTTATTTGTTGGTGGGGACATAGCTGTTAATTTGTTAATAACATCCATTGGGATCTGAGAATGCACATTTTGCCATTTAACTCCTATGAACTGGATATCTCGTGCAGGTCCCTTGACC
>NW_010161657.1:26594-89745 GCF_000695765.1 Mesitornis unicolor | reverse complement strand
ATATATATATATATATGCACACACACACACATACATGTATATAAACATGTTGGCTTTTTATATGTGTATGTATATATACACATATATATATAGTCTTTGCCTAGAGGTCCTGCAGTCTAACTTAAAATTGACAAGTCTTGAAAGAGAAAAGGATGAAGATAGCAGTGCTAGAATTTGTTGATGATGTGATAATTCCAAGTTGTTTGGGAGACATGTTAATGTGCAAATAAAGAAGTAAAAAGGTTGCTTTCCTCCAGTGTCTCCCAGTCAGGTAATTCTTGTTTGCCAGTTATGTATTACAGTGCAGTTGTCTTGAAAAAAGCTAACAAGATGTTCCAGCTATGTAGTCATATTGTTTAATACCAGCCTGTTCCTTTTTGTTTGACCAGGTCCATTCTTTATCATTAGTACTGAATAAGAAAACTAGTGAGCTTGCTAAAGCCAGTGTGTCAAAACTCGCAGCTCACTTGGAAGTGATTGGTGAGTAAATTAGAGGGCTAAGGTTGTATGCAGTTTAAAATTAAAGGAGGTGAGCACTGGAGTTATGATTTGAAATACTTTTATTTTGGTGCTCATTGGGGTTTTTTTGTGTGTTTGTTTCCTGGGTAAGATGCACAGACTTGTTTTTAAATCAAGTTCAGAATTTACACTTTAATTCCTTGTATCCCTCCCAGTAGTTGTCATTTTAGCTGAGATTATCTAGGATTTTAATAGTTCACTTTCACAGAGCAGAACAGTAGTGTATATTACTGTTTTAGAGGAAAAAGAAAGAATTCTGTGTAAGTTTTCACAAATCAAAGTGATGTGATCCCATACATAATGTAAAGCATAGGGTTGTGTTTGGGTTAATATAATCTTGGTAGCAGAAAGACATGATTTTCTTTGAACATGATGTTGAATGTGATATATTTAATTACTTGTAATGAGTTTATCCCACTAATAGAAACTTTTGGGTCTTAGTAACTTATCTGTGTTAGAAGATCCTAATTGTCTGTCTTCTTTTTGCAGAGGGAGATTTAGCCTTGCAAGGAAGTATTGGAAGTCTGTCCTTAAGTGATCTTACAGCTCATGGAGAATTTTACAGAGAACGTTTCACTACAAGTGGTGAAGAAGCACTCATTTTCCAAGTCTATAAGTATGAATATAAACTTCTTGTTACTCAATAATAGCGTCATTCACTTCCTGTGAACATCAGTTAAATTCTCTATATTATTATGTTGAATACAAGCAAAAATGCATAGCACTGTTTGTAAAATGTAGCTAACATCACTTAATTTTACTTTCAACCTTTATCATAGATATGGAAGGCCAGATCCATTGCTACAGAGGGAATGTGATATTCGTGTCACTCTGCGAATGGCATCTGTTCAGTATGTGCATACTCAGCGTTTCCAGGCAGAGGTGGTGTCTTTCATCCAGCATTTTACTCAGCTTCAGGATGTCTTGGGGCGGCAAAGAGCAGCAATTGAAGGACAAACAGTATGTCTGGGTTTTTTCTCTTCTTTTCTAGCCTATTTTTGGAAGTTGAAATGCAGTATAAAATTTGTTACTACATCAACTCACTGAGTTGAAATGATGGGAGATTTTACAGTTCTCATGTTAGTGGAGATTGCTCATACTCATCTTGTACTTAAAAAACCTTATTTAGGACCATCATGCTGCTATTTGAAAGTGCAGAATATCACATTTGCATATTTCTTAAAACTGGCAACTGCATCCCACAGTATGCACTGATACATGTATTTTCCTATCTTTATGGTGCCGCACAAAAAGAGCTGGAGATTTTACCTTGCCTTTTTCTCCACTGATCACCAGGTAGTTGTAATACCTGAATAAGGAGAACCAAGTGCGAAGTCCTTCTGTTCTACTCAGTTGTATGGCTGATTAAGTATGGTGGCTGGTAGACTGAGATCAGATGCTGAACTTCTGATAATCATGACAGTCATAGCCTATTTTGTACAAAACCTAATGTGGGAGTGGTTAATAGAGTTAATAGTAATAGTCTTCTTTAAAAAGACACTTCTTATAACTGGAAGAAAGACAGTTAATACTTGAGTATTTTAAAATGCTTCCTTGTGCATCAGTTAGGAAGTCTGAATCTAATTTTGAAATGTCTGTTCTAAATGGTGGTTATTTTCCTTTTGTAAATAACTTTTCTCAAGTAACCTTTAAGTAGTGAGCTGTGTAGTGTCTGTTATGCCTCTTAGTTCAGTGGTGACAGTGTTCACTTCTGATTGCTGTACCAGTTGCACAGGTGTGTGCTGTTTGCATCCTAGTCCTTTTTTAGCTAGCCTTTATTCTCTGCCTAAGACAACAGTTATAAAATTTTATAACATCTTAATTTTGTAAATCAAGGAATAGTGTTCCTCAATTCAGTACTAATGAGTGTGAAATAATCACCCACTTCCTGTATTTTTTAATAATTTTAGTCAATTTTTGCTCTTCCCAGGTAAGAGATAAAGCACAGCGAGCTTCCCGAGTTCTTCTTGATATTGAGGCTGGTGCTCCTGTTTTGCTTATACCGGAAAGCTCAAAGTCTAATAGTCTTATTGTAGCTAACCTTGGAAAACTGAAAGTCAAGAACAGATTTCTGTTTGCGGGTATGCCGGGTACTTTTTCATTAAAGAACAAGGTAAGATCATTATTTGTTAATCTAGCAGCTTGTGGTTTTTGTAGTTCATTTTATTTATATATCAAAATGGCAAATGAGTCTTTATTTTGCTTCGTATATTCACTTTGTACTACTAGGTAAAACAGTCTGCACCAGTGTGCTGGGTGATCTTCTGGATCTGGCCTGCTGCTGATTGTACCCAGCTGCTCCCTTCTGTGCCTGCACCTGGGCTTGCTTTCTGAGACCTTCAGGGCAGGGGGAGACTGTTCTGTGGCAGGCACTAGAACTGGCCTTGTTAGGGAGCAGATCCCAGCTGGGTGCACACCTGAATGTGGGAGCATAACAGGCTTTCAGCTAACCATATTTGGTAATTCTTCAACTCCACCAAACCAACTCTGAACAATGTAAACAGCAGAAAATAGGAATCTGTATTGGTTGAGACTTGCTGGAACACACTGAAGAACAGAATTGGGTTTACTCCCCCCCTCCCCTTGCTCCTTTTAATGAAGCTGAGTATGTGTAGTTGCTTTCATCAGATGAAACCTAATGAAAGTTTCCAGTAAATGCTTGAACCTAAGGCTAGATGCAGGACAGGAGATAGTGTTGCTGTTGAGAGATGCGGCCACAAAATTTGTGGTAAGGGAAATTTATCTTGAATGGCTTTCCATATTTAGCATATGCTAGAAAAGAGGTAGGTATTCTGGGAACCCTCTAATTCCATTTTAAAGGGGGGCAGAAATGAGGTAGAATAAATTGCTATGCAGTTTTGTGGTGTGTCTTTTACCTCCATCTAATTTACATCTACCAGTGTCTTTACTGTAAGGAAGTATTGGACTGTATTATTGAGTTGTCTTCCGTACTGTAGTGTGCTAACCTATTTAAAGGTTTGTAAGTGGCAGATTCCTAAATTTATAGTTTAAAGAAGGGATGTATGCATAGTAATTTTATTTCAACTTAAAAATACTGTGTTACATAGTACTGTAGAAATTTGGCAGTTTGAAATGGGATCAGGTGGGGGCTTGGGGTTTTTTTTTGTTTGTTTTTTGTTTTCATTTTTTCTCTGTCCTGTGTTTATTTTTGAGGATCTGATTTTACAAGGCAATGCATACAAGGATCCAGTTTTATTTGAGGTATTTCACATCTTTATAATAGTGTTCAGGTGCTCCTCATTCATTAAAAATAAAAAGGAAATCTTCTTGTGGAATTTAGCACTTTAAAAGTTCATTTGGACATTAAAAATTATGTTTCTGTTCGAAAGACTGCTGAATTCTGTAAGAATTGGATTTAAATTTGTTGTGGTGTGTTCTTCACGCATGTCTGAGGAGCTATTAATTTGGATTTATTGCATAAATTCATAGATTTAGAGGTGATGTGATGATTTTTCTTTGCATGTACTTTTCTGCCTTGTCTTCACAGTATAAAGTTAAATGTTAATGTCTTCAAATTTTCAATCTTAAAATCCTTGATCATGGCTGCAATTAATTTTTCCAATGAAAAATATTTTAAAACCACATAAGAAAAGTAAGATGAATAATGTAATAAGTAAGATATTTAATTAAATAAAGAAGGTTTATGGGTAAGGATTGTACAGTGACATCATAAGCTGGATACAGAAAAAGTGGGAAATGATAGTAACAATACTACAGTCACGGGTAAAGTGAGCAATTCCAGAGTAAGAGGAAATGGATCACTAAAAACAGATGACAGTTATCTGCTAGGGCATGTGTAGCCTAATGACCCCTGAAATTGGCTTCAGAGTATAAATATGTGTAAATCTGTTCCACCAAACCTGTGTTTCAGGGAGAATAAATTCTTGATGGTGACTACTTTACTAGTGAACTATACCCTTTGCAGGTTTTTGATGCTAGACAGCATCATGAAGGTGGAAAAGCTCATAAGATTTCCACTAGATATGTTGTGATGGGGAAATGTCTAAAATGTTACATCAATATAAATCAGCTCTTCCTTTTTCATCTGTGGGGATTTTAACAGTTAAGGGTAGGGATTTATTCTGTCTTAAATTTAGCTACTGCATAAAACATTTTGGGATGCATTTCAGTGTGATGATTGAAATATTTAAAGCACATAAAATGACTTCATGTATAGAACTGTTTCTTCACATATTCTAAAAAAATACTAAGTTGCTGACAGGATCTTGCAGAAATAATGGCATATGGTCTTTTCATCATTAGAAGATGTTCTGAAAACCAGCCTTTAATATTTAACAGTCTTTATTGTACAGAAATCCTTGATATCTTGACAGTCTTACTTCTCTATTTTGTATTCACTTTATTTACTTGAGGTTTTTTTGTTTTGTGCAAAATCCACTGGTTTTGAATTAATTTCTCATTGAAAAGATTTTACAACATTTTTTGAAAATGTTGCTGAAATAAACTTTTTTAAAAAAATGTTTTACTCTGCTATTAAGATTATAGGAAAAAAGTTTGACCATCTTTCTACAGTAAAATATACTAGCATTGAAATAAAGTATTTAGGTTTTTTGACAGCTTGAGCCTCAGTGTATTGGTTCCTTCAAATTTACATGAAAATCTATTGTTAATTACAACATTATTTTCATTAGCAGGATTCAGTTCAATTTTCATCTCCTTTGGGAACACCGAAACATAGCATGAAGAAAACAAGTGCTGATGAATCAAAAGTAGTGATGGAAGGGTTGTTCATGAAAAAATCACCAGGAACAAACATTTCTAGGCTGAAGAGTGAGCCGGTGCTGAATACGTTGAGTAAGCAACAAGAGCAACAATCAAAGCTACCTATTGTACCAAACCCTGACAGCCCAGGTACGTGATAAATAGTAGAAACCCCATACACCTCTTTTTTTTTTTCTTGTAGTGCAATTTTGCTAATATTTTATGGGACACTGAAAAAGTAAGGCTCTGGGCCTAAAGGTGGTAGATTTCAAAATAAATTATGTCTTAGTTTCAAGGTTGATTTTTGCAGCTTAAAGGATTAGAGAGTTGTAGTTCAGTTTCTGGAAAAACAGTCCTGCGATTTGGACATGTTTTGAGATGTATGTTGCATATCATACAGAAGACATATCAGTAGTTTACATTTATCGGTGAATGAGCTTCGTATCTGGTAGTTACAAATGAGCATGAATAAAAGTAATAAAAATCAGAATAACTTCCAGGAGAAACAAAATTTAATTTTAAAGTAAATTGCATTAGTTTTGTACAGATTCTTTTTTCTGTTTCCTAATGTATTATTTCCTGTACACTTGCAGAGGATCACATCTGCCTCTTAGACTGCATTGTGGTTGATCTGCAGGACATGGACATATTTGCTGCAGAAAGATATCAGAGAGAGTACTCAAAGGCTGTGGAAGATTCAAGTGCGGACTTGAACTTTCCATCCTACTTCGTGAGGCAGACAGGAAGAAGCCTGCTAACAGAACCTTTCAGGCTGAAGTTACAAGTAGAGAGAAACTTAGACAAGTGAGTTTATTTAAACAGGACCACTTCATGCTGTCAGCCTAAAGCCAGAGTTTTAGATGTCTTTCATCATATTTTAAGTGTTGCCTGCTGTGTTATAGCACCTTCAAACACTGAGGGTTTTTTCCTTTGTTGTAGAGAGTTAAGTCATGCAGTTGCAGACATATCGATCCATGGCAATCTGTCATCAGTCCATTGCTCTCTGGATTTGAATAAGTATAAACTGATACGTGGACTGCTGGAGAACAACCTTGGGGAGCCTATAGAAGAGTTCATGCGGCCTTATGATCTGCAGGATCCAAGAATTCATGTAAGAGGAACTGTATGCAGTTGAAATTCTCTTCTCAAATGTCTGGAGGTTTTGCTGATTTGGCTAAATATCTGTTACTTTCTTGTAGTTTACCAGGTGGACTGGTAGATTTAAAAAAGAAAAAAAAGAAAATCTAGGTAAACAAGCAGTGAAGGAACCTTTTTGTCTGTAGATACTCCTGTGAATTCAAGTTTGTTTTGGCATTACCGTTGCCCGTTCTGGCGTGGCTTGTTTCTATGATTGTTTCATGTTTCTGAGATTCTAATCTTTAGGAGAGACTGTGAGAAACAACCATCATTGCTTGTATTTGTTAGTTTGTTTTAGATCTGAAGTATATCAGTGGGGAAAAAAGCTAACAAATCTGTGAACACTATACTTTTTAATTTTTCTTCCGAAGTATTGAAGCTGAGCTGCTATTGCAGTATGTTATTGGTACATCAACAAGCTTAAGGTACTTCCATTTGAATGGAGGTTTTTGGAGGTGCTTGAAGGTTATCCTGTAATCACATGCAGGGTGATGATTCCTTTGTAGTGGCGTCTATGGCATTCCTAAAGACTTAGGAGTTTGGAATGTAATACTACTTTGTTTTTAATGCCTTCTTTTTATTTCAGTAATAAAAGCTTTACAGCATGGCTGAGCTTTTTTTTTTTTTCCTTTTTCCTTTTGAGAAGGTTCTCAAGTATCACGTATTTGGCCATTGCCAAATACTGTGCTTCCAGGAAGACTGTGAGCAGCACCTGGAAATAATCAATATTTATCTGTATTACTGGGAAGGCAAGTTGTTGAACAACATGTTTCAGCTTGATCTGCTGGGGCTTCTAAGCACTGTCTATGTGCATGACTGTGATCTTTGCTTAAGAAGCAAATATGCAACTACAGCAGGGGGAAGAATTTCTAGGAAGCATCTAAGATCCTCTTAAGAGAGGAGAGAATGGGTGAAGCTCTCCTAATATGAATATGCTCTTCATGTCAAGCTTTTCACCTAAAACTTTTTTTAAAAAAAGTTTTAGAAACTACAAATCTGATCTAATAGAAAGTATTCTTGGCTGTTTGTTGTTTTCTTTGAGAAGGATGGAGGTGACGACTGCAACTGTTTAAAAACAAAGAAGCTGTAGAACAGTAGTGTGAAAACGGATTGATAGACAATTTTCAAGTTAAAGGCTACACTGTTGTGAAATGTAACTTTTCCCCAGCAGTGGTTAATGAAACTCTTTGAAGGTGGAAGACACTACAGCTGCTTGCATTTGTCTGAAATAACAAAACTTCATTGAGGAATGAAAGTTAAACAGGTGCTCTTAAAAAGAATGTTGGTGTTTTCCCCTTTCAGACAGTTTTGAGTGGAGAAGTGTATACTTCTATGTCATTCCTCATTGACATGGTTAATGTGAGTCTGGAACTGATGGATCCAAAAGGAAAAGATGGATGCAGCTCTTTAGCCAGGTATGAATTTTCTATTGTTACTGAATACCTTATCCTAAATACTAAGCTCATCTGAGAGATTATAGGATAGGAATTAACATAATACATGAAATTATGGTTTAATAATACAGTGAAACAGAATTTCTTTTGAGTCCAAACTGAGAGTTTCAGATGATATGAAAGATGGAAGGGAATGACACTGTTTAAAACATACCATCTGTGTCTTTCCAGTTGTCCTTGAATTTGCAGTTCAGTAATCAGCTGACTTGCCCAAGACAAATGGCATCCTAGTTAAGAAAATGTTGTGAGGCAATCTTAAAAGAAACAGATTTCTGCTATGGTGATTTGTTTTTTCTTTTTAATCCAGAACATTATTATATACAATGTAGATCTGCTTTCTATCTCTGTGACATAAGATGTGATTATAGTTGTTTTAGAAAATATGTGAATGAAAGTTATCAGCGGTATACCATGCATACTTTTAAAATAAGTAATTCTAGAAATAAATGAGTTACAAGACTTAAATGTATTGATTTGGTTTTTTTATTTTCCTAGGTTTGATTTTAAGAAATCCAAGTTGCTTTTTGAAAGCTCTTCAAATGGAACAAAGTCTGTAAATTTGGTTTCTCATTCCATGATGGCATTTGACACACGTTATGCGGGTCAGAAGTCTACTGCAGGCACGCCAAATGTGTTCAATTGCATCTTTCAGTCATCAAAGAACACTAGTAGTCCAGGAGCAATCCAGATTGAATTGCACTTCAGGTTGGTAATTCTGGGATTTATTTTCTTGTTTTTTAATAATGACATACTCAAGCAGGATTGTCATGTTTTTAATATAGCTGTTATTAACATAGATAAACTTATTGGCATTGTATTAAAATCTGAAGACATTTTTAGGGTGGTCAGTGGTACCTGTTAGATTGAAGTCTGCAGTTAATAATTAACTGAAGGTTGTTGGATTTGGTTATTGGGCTTTTTTTGTCCTTGTTCCAATAAAATTTAGGTTTGAATGTGTATTGAATAGGATGAAGTTCTGACCTGTTAAAATCAGTAGTGCTTAAAGCCTGAGAAGTCTGGCTTATCACTTATATGTTTGCATAAAATAATCTTACAGAATTTTTAGTATGTGTTGCACAAAAGCTGTTTTCCAGTAGGTGTCACACTTGCCTTTCTGAGAGAAGCAAGTAAATACAGAAATGGCACCTTTTTAAAAAAGTAACCTCTACATTCTCGTCTGAATTCTGTCCTACCACATTTGTGTTTTCTTATCCAATCTCTTGGAGTGCTTGAAGGCATTGCAGTGGATATCTGTTTTGTTCTAATTTAATTTTGCAAATGGGAATATAAAGTATGATGATATTCACCTTTATCAGCATTGTGTTTCATTGAGCAATGTTAACTAACAAAAAAGAGGATGAAGTGAGATGACTAGAGATGTTGGTTTCACTTTTCATCAGGCTCACTGACCAAACTCAGCTTTCTGACTCTTTTATAAGTATGATACCTTCTGAAGCAGCTGCAAGAGTAACATAGGGAAAAAAAATCTGTGGACTATTTTAGTCCAGTAGAAAATATTGAAGACATTTGTTCTTAAAGACCAACCAACCAAAACTTAGGCAATTGAGAATAATTTATTGTGAAGGTATAGATAATACATGATGGTTTTAAGTAATTAATAAGTTTGTGTTCAGAAACACACCAAGATTTTTATTTTAATATAACTAAAAATGTCATGGGATTTAAAAAAAAAAAGTTTTTGTGTAACTGTTGATCTAGGGTCTGCCTAAATTGGAGGTTAGTTTGCACAGTAGAGCCTAAACTGGTTTGAGGGGCATTTTCAGGAATTTTCTTCCCAACTGTTGTGCTTTTAAATTTTAGCCACATAAGCATGTGTTATATTTTTACTGGTGAGAGCATCCTTGGCACTAGATGTAAGCTTTTGCAGAGCTCAGTGATAGTGTTATACTGGCTTATGCCTTTTGGAAATATCCTGGAGAGCCAGGGAGGGTTAAAGGCTTTTACTATTGGAAGCAATGCAGGCAAACTGCTTCTCACAAAGGAATTGCAGTTCTTTAGAGATTTTATAGTTCAGAATGCGTTGGATATAAAATTGTTTCATGGCATTTAAGCACTTAGATGATTTTCCAGTTAGCATGACTAAATGTAATTGGTATTTCAGATCATGAAGCCAAACACTTTTATCCCTCCTAGCCAGATATTCAAAATGTGAGGCTAAAAGTTCAGTAAGGCTAGCATTTTTTCTGAATGACAGAGAAGCTTCCTGTGCTGCAAAATGCTGTCAGGGTGTGAGAGGAAACACATTGTACATCTAACTTTTAGAGGGATATGGAGCCAGGTCTAAGTTTCACACACAGTATGTTAAGTTTGATACTGAACAGATGTAAAATAGTAATAAAAAGATCAGTTTTAAAATTTGAGACTTTGCAAATGAGTATTGATAATGAAATGCGTCAAATGTGTAGCTTTTATAGGTCGGTTGGTTTAAATAGTTTTTTCAATTCATATTTTCTGTCATTACAGCTTAGAATTTATACAGCTAAGATCTGTTGAGTTTCTCTGGGTACACTAACTTGAAGAATTTTAATCTGTTTATATATGCATTTTAAAAGCCAGACACTCGGTAAACTAAGGGTATTCCTATAAATTTCTATATGGTTCTTACTTGCTAGATACTAATAGTTTGCCATATCATTTTAAGTATATGTAAGATGTAAAGTTCATATGTATGCTTCTTTCTTCTTAAAAGGTCTACTAAGGATTCCTCCAGTTTCACAGTTGTTCTGAACAATCTTCGTGTTTTTCTAATATTTGACTGGTTGTTGCTTGTTCATGACTTTTTATATACTCCTGGAGATACCAAAAAGCGGGAAAATCACCTTTCTTCCCGGCAGCGAACTTACAGCACGGAAACAACTGTAGTTCCAAAAACAGTGAAAAGTGGAGTAGTTACAAAACGTTCGTCGCTACACGTGTCTACAGAAAAACAACTGGAAGTTAAGGTTAATGTGACAGGTAAATGTCTACTTTAGTGCTTTTTTCAGAGCTTTTGTGATTAAAAGCCATGTGTTAGTGGAAAAACAGATCCGTTAAAGGACAGAAAATCAAAAAGCCTGCTATAAATGCTTAAAATACCTTTGCAGTATTTCCAGTTGCCAAATTGTTTATTATTTGTTGTTTTGTTTTGTTAAGGAACTGAATTTGTGGTTGTTGAAGACATGTCTTGTTTCGATACCAGTGCAATTATTTTGAAGGGGACTACTGTTCTTACTTACAAGCCCAAGTTGTTAGATCGTCCTTTCTCTGGTAGTTTGTTTGGCATTGAGGTAAGAAGAAATAAATGTGCTTTTGTAAAACATCTACAATTGGAAGACCTTGTGAAGATAATTTACTATGAACATATACAACAGGAATAGTCCACAGGTGATTTTTGAAGTTCATTAGTTCCTCATCAGATGCTCCTGTTCTACAGCAGTTTGAAGAATGTTTTAATATTGTTTCTGTAAGACATTGAAACAATTGAATATTATCTCAAAGTATTGCTAGTTCCGAGTATAGCTCCCAGCCATAAACTGGCAACTTAATTGAACACTGAGGAGTGACTGGGTGAAAAGAAGCCGACATAGTCAGCAAAGGCCTGGAAACTGTAATCATAACTGACTTGAGGTGAACGAGCAGTATCACACCATTGGAAAATGCAAGTAGAGGATCCTTTGCAAGTAGGAATTTGAAGTATACAAAGTCCTTGCATCTGTTCAGCAGAGTAGGACCACAGCTGGAGTGCTATGGCCAGTCTTGGGGAAACGGCGCTGAAGAAGCTCTGAACAATTGATAAGAAAGCAACACGAACACTCAGAATTGAGGGTTACATAATATATTGGGAAAGCTTAAAAGAACTTGCTCAGAAGAAGAGGCTGTACAGAGATAGGTAAATCCTAAATGGTTATTGCAGGCTAAAGAACAAAGTGTTTTCCATATCTGGTAGGCGGAGTAGTGGAGTTAAGCTTAGCAGTAAAGAGAATATTTTGTTGCATATCACAATCTCTTTTCCTGAATTTACAGCATAGCTGGCCACTGGAATAAATTGTCTGGAATCTCTGCTGTTTTAAAGTTTACAAAGGAACTGTCTGTAGAAAACAGTTCATGGCTGTAGTTCATGTTTTGTGATAAAGAGCCAGTCTTTGATTTAGAGGTTCTTGCCAGTCCTGTTCTCTTCATTCCTCATTTAAAAAAAAATATTTGTAATTTTTAGGTTTTTTCATGCCGGTTAGGAAACGAGCAAGAGACTGCACTGTCAATTATTGATCCGGTACAAATTCAGATGGAACTTGTTGGAAGTTCTTCCTACCCAAGTGGTTCTGGACTGTTGGATGCTTTCAATAGCGAGGATTTTCCTCCTATTCTAGAGGTAACATTAAGGGCCTGAATAAAAATGTATGCAATAGAGAATACTAGATCATGATCTAGCACTTTTTTTTATGCCCAAGGATTGAATAGCATGCTTTCAAATGTATAAGAAAAGAATAAGATAATTTTTTCCTGAAGTGGAAAAGACAAAAAAGCAAGCATGCAGAGAATGCTCTTAGTGTATGGGAGTGATTTCTAAGTTATAGAGTAGGAAAAAAAGTGGGCTGATAATGTAGACATGTTAGATAGTTCCTAATACCTGAAAGAAAAAGGTTTATTTTCTGTATCTCATTGTTGGTGTTTTTTTAGATGGAAAGTCTATTTAGAGACTTCTTTTTACATTACACCGAATGCTCTTAGTGCTTTTGATTGTTCATAATAAATAACAAATTTGGTAATTTTATTAATGGAGCTTTTGTGGTCAACAGGTTTTAATATTTATTTTTGTCTTCCTTTCATAAAAGCTTTGTTAATAGCCGAAATATACAAGAAACATATGTAGAAAAAGGTAACTGAATCTTAATTTTTAATTTTTGATCTAGATTCAGTTGCAAGCACTGGATATCAGGCTGTCCTACAATGATGTTCAACTGTTCTTGGCAATTGCAAAGTCAATTCCTCAACAGACGAGTGCAGCTATGCCTGACTCAACTGGGTCAATTGCTGAGAATACTGCTAATCCTCCCAGTTTAGCACTGGTGAATGAGACTTCCTCCACGACACGTGAAAGCAGAGAGATATCCAAACGTGTGTTGGATCCTGTTCTTGGTACGTTTTTAACTGTTGGAGTGAAGCCATTTTTTATATCTAAAGGAGGTTTCTGCAGTATGAAGCTAGACTATATGCTTAACACAAAAGATGTTATCTTCACTGTATAAAACCCTTCATTGGTTTGAATAATCTGACGATAGCATTATACTGATGACAGTGTAAAAAAGTAGGGGTTTTTGGAGTTTTTTTCTGCTCACAGTATGACAGAGGGTTGTTTTATAATACATTTTATTCATCATCACTTGTCATTGTAAATCATCACGATGGAGTACATCTTAGGTAGCACGCTTCTAAATGGGGAGAAGGGCCACCTCTTCAAACTCATTAAATTGATAGTGAAATGGAAACCATCATAATTGCTAGTTATCTCTTCATATCTAGCAATCTTTTGTTTTATTGACACTGATTTTTTTACAAACAAAAAATTGTCTGATCGGAACCACTGCCTGACAATAATGAGGAAATGCACACTAGCGAAAGAGGCTTTCTTCTCTGCTACTGTGCTTGAGTCATGTGGGGAATCCAAAGTAAATAAGTAATTGCATTCTGAATAAAGGGTTGGTTTACAAACAAATTTTCATCTCAACTGAAATTCATGGAGTATGTTGGCTTTCTGTAGGAGAATGAAAATAGCCCATATATTCTAGAATACAAAAGTTATGTACCAGGGGTTTGGTTTTCAGGTTTTTTTGTTTGGTTTGGGGTGGGTATTTTTGGAGTGTTTTGTTTTGTTTTTTTAAAGCAGTGCTGAATTGTATGCTTTTTCTACAGTTGCAATCTTAAAGGAACAAAACCCCATTTTTCATACATATACATTAATTTTAGAAATGTAACCAAGTTGATACCTGTCAAGGATTTGTAATTGGCTAACTGTTCAATTACAGAGGTACAGCTGGCTCGCCTCCAGGAGCTGGGATTCAGTATGGAAGATTGTCGTAAAGCTCTTTTGGTCTGCCAAGGTAACCTCAAATATTCTTAAGTTGACTTTGCAGATTGTTTATGCTGCCTAACTTCCATTTAGGTAAACATTTTCAGACTGTAAGGTAGCTGATGCACAGGGAATATTCCCTTCTCTTCTTTACTTTGGTTCTGTGTTGGCATATAATCCTCATTTTTCTGTTCTACTCCTGTGTAGAACCCACCCCTCAAAAATGCTTCTTGCCATTTGGGATGTCATATGTGTGGTGTTTGAGTGCATTTTGCTTTGGAAGTTTGGGGTGGTTTCTTTTTTTTTTTATGGTGTTCCTATTTCTTGCTGTTAGCCGTCTCTTTCTCTTTAGAGCATGTGTCTTCATCTCTCCCTTTTTGAGTCATGTCTTTTACCTACTTCTACATGCAATACATAAAAAGGAGATGAAGCTTCAACACAAGGGATTCTTTTTCTTTAACACCATCATGTTTCTCACCTTATTTATAGGCATTCATAGTATTAATATAGATTTATATTATATTATGTTGCCACTTGGGTTGCAAACTTCAAAACACATTTCTTATTCTTAGAAAATACCAATCTATTTATAATCTTACCATATCTGTTACTAAATAGAACACGTGCAAGGTACTGTTGATGTCTTGCAATACTTCTTAAGAGAAAGGGAATTAGTTTGCTTCCTTTTTATTTTTATTTTTTTTGTAAATAAGTACATTTCATGGAGAAAGTAGATGATGATTGATTGGTTGTTTGGTTTTATCTAAGGTGACTTGAAAAAAGCAGCGAGTTGGTTATTTAAGAAGGCTGAACCTTTGAAATCTGTTTCCCTGACTTCTTCTGGTCAAGATAACCAGGGCATTGTGCCTTTTCAGTTCATCTCTGGAGTGGAAATAAAGGCAGAGAGTATATGCATTTGCTTTATTGATGACTGCATGGATTGTGATGTTCCCCTTGCTGAGTTAACCTTTTCACGTGAGTATCTTGTGTTGCTAAGTGAGTCGCGTAGAATTGCTGTCAGTTACTGTGTATGTTCAGCATCAGGCTCCAGTCTCTTAGAACTTGTGAAATTTCTACTGAGAGTGTTTTGGTGGTGTTGGTGGTTGTTGTGTGGGGTTTTGGTTTTTGGGGGGTTCTTTTTTGGCTTTTGGGAGGTTTTTTAGTTTTTGTTTGTTTAAGTTTTGGTTTTAAGAGTATAGTCTTTGTAGGGTAAAGATTCTGTTTTCCCCTTTATATGTCACATAACACCGTAGGGAAGCTCTGTGCTATAAAGCATGACTCTATAAATGTTATTTTTGGAGTATTATGATATACTTTTTTTACCATTTCAATTTAAAAGGCAAGATAAAACCTTCTATTGCTTACTTAACAGTTCACAAAATTAGGAAAATTGGTTGTTTTGCATTAGTGTGCCATTCACTTTTTTTTTTTTTTTTTTTTTTTTTTTAGGATTGAATTTTCTCCAACATTTGAGAGCCAACCCTGAAGGCTACGCTCATTTTACCCTCTCTGGAGATTATTACAATCGTGAGCTTTCAGGTGAAATACTGGGGGGGGTTGTTGTTTTCTTTATTTAAGTTTAGGAAAACAGCTTTGGCTACTAGAGTAGTCTGAAATTCACCCAACGTGAGATGCATACAAGGGAATGTGAAAGGTTGACTTTTGTGACTCTGTGTGTGAGAGAACGTGTGATCCTAGACAAGGTATCCTAACTTGATATCAGATGGAAGGTTGTGGAAAGTGGAGAGACTGCTGATGTGAAAGTTGCACTGAAGCTCTCAAATGTGATTGCATAAAAAGGTTATCTAAGAGCATGCCAGTTACATAACTAGCTGTCTCTGTGTTCACTTCTTAGTATTTAATTGTTTTGTTGCATTCAGTTTGTTACTTATTTCAGAAGGAAAAGCATGTGAGAGTAGGTGACTAGGCTGAAGACAGTGCTTTAACATAAGACCACTATCATGATTTATATTTTAGATATAAAAAAGCAAGTTATGCCTTAATACAGGTCAGCCACTGACAAAAGAAACAATCTAGTTATGTGTTTGCTTTGAACTGAGAAACTAAATTTTTCTGTTATATAATTGGTGAAAACAACCTCAGGAATTATCTGTCAAGCAGGATATTTTTAAAAACAAAAACTATGTTGGGTGTTTTTTTAAATAGCTTTTAGACCTTTGTTTTTACTGATACTGAATAGTAGGCCAGCTTATGTATAATTGTGTGAAATTAATTCTCAAAACTATTTCAGAGAACTTAGTTCCAGCTAACGTCAGTATGAAGCTGAATTGCCTTCTGATGCTTCCCTCCGAATTAAGATATTTCTGCCAGACCCTATGTATAGTGTGCACTGGTTCAAATGAAGGGGCTGGAGTAGCTTTGTATTAGCTAGTGAATTAAATCTGTAGGCTTAAAAGTTCATCTTGAGTGCAAATTGAAAGTAAAGGATCTCATTATTAAAGCTGCAGTATTAAATACTTTGGTATGTAAACAGCATTCCAATGTGGCCTTCAAATGTGTAATACATGGAAGATTTTCTGTTTGTTCTCAGGCTGGGAGCCATTTATTGAACCATGGCCATGTTCAGTTACTTGGCAACAACAAGCTTCGAGCCGCCTCCACCCTTCCCGACTGAAGCTGGAAGTAAAGGCTAAGCACCGTTTGGATATAAACATTACCTCTGTCTTAATAGGTATATTGGGATATTCCCTGAAAGCATCACTATACAATCTAATTTTCACTGTACTGAAAATGACAGTCATTTCTAATTGGGTCCTGCTGGTGTCCCATAGGTGGAGAGAGGGAGATTTGGCACAAGTCCTTAGGTACTTCACATGATATTGTACACAGGTGTGCATTTAGGCAGCCTGTATTTTATCAAATATTGTGAAAGTGTAAAGACATGAGCTACGTATTTTAGAGGTTAGTAGGAATTCTTTCTCTGGTCATATGAATTTGATAGAATTCATATGTTATTTGAAATTTATCTTTAATCAGAAACAGTCTTTCATCTAGAGTTTTCCATATTTTACAGTACTTTAAAATACTTTGATAAGCTCGTCATTTTTCAGTACATTGACAGATGCAGCAGGGAGCTACTCATTTCGGTTCTGCAGTTGCAGTCTCTGAAAACCTGAGCTGTCAATTCTCACCTCGGGAAATAAAAATATTTTACTCATCATTAACTCAAGCTTCATGGAATCTTCTGTGTTGTGAGACTGTGATTGTGTGCATTTCCCAGAAATATTGTTGCTTATTCTCTATGCAGATTTGAATAATTTGCTTTATGATTAATACTGTGCCAGAGGACTCCAATGGCGTCTTGATATTTATGCAGAAATATTCATTCCTCTTAAAAAGAAAAAAATACTAGAAACTACTTCTAACGTGAAAATATTTAAGGTTAATTGCCTCCTCAGGGAGAGCTCTTAAATTGCCACAGGATTGTCTTAAGAACATGGGATTCCACTGAAATGTTTTTGGGTTTTGTATTTTTTAAAAAGATCTTAAGAATATAAAAATGTCTGGTTTTGAAGACACTGCTGTGATTTCATGACCTGTTGTCTTTAACTTATGTAAGTGGCTCATAGCAAAAGCAGAGAAGTAAAACTTTTGCCATTAAAGCAGAGTAACTTTGGTGTTATGAATTTAACATACTTTTCAATTACTTTGTTTACTGCCACCTTGGAGACATTTACTGTCCATGCTTCTGTTCCTCTAGAACAGTACACGTGTACCAAGCAGTCATGGATGGAAGATTACTGTAAACAGGACAAAGAAGTGAATGTAATCAGTTCAGAAGACTGGATGGGTTCTTCGGTGGATCCACCGTGTTTTGGACAGAGTATGATACTCATTAATTGCATTTTATTTGTCTAATGTTTTACAAACATAAGTATTTGGTCTCCATAGCATGCAATGAATTGTTAGAGATAGTTGGCAAAAAAGACAAAAATGCTGTATTCTGTTCAGTTGTGTTCAATTCTTTAAAAACAGAATTCTTTCTGCCTACTTAGGTTTGAGTGAGAACCTTGCACTGCTAGTTTTGCCCTGCTTTTTTGTCACACTTCCTCAGTTAATGAGTGACTATCCTGTCAAAGATTAAACGAGAGTGTTGAGTTTAGAGTGTTTGCAGTTCAGAGGTTATCTTTTTCTTTCTGGAAAAAATGCTGTTATATTTGTGAAACAATTCTTTAAGTTGTAGCTCTTGGTATGTGGGAGGTCTTTTCAGCTTCTTTTCTCCCAGTGTTACTTCTGGAAGAAATTGTAGCAATTCAAATACTAACTTAGTGTAAGCAAATAGGTAGAGAATCATACGCTGATTGCATGATGCCAAATGTCTGTCTCTTCCCTGATGCATGATGGGGAAGAATCTACCTGTATTTGTGTGATTTTTCTTACCTGCTAACTTTGTCTTTCCTGTCTGCCAGGCCTTCCTCTTGTCTACCTTAGAACTAGGAGTACTGCCAGTTTGACTAACCTAGAGCATCAAATCTATGCTAGAGGTACTGTATAGCTGGATTTGTTTCCTGAGGTATTTTTCAGGAAGGCTTTTTTGTGAGAATGAACAAACAGACAGCAAAACCTCTTGATATTTATTGTTTGACTTTTATTGGATGTTGCAACTAAATTATTAAATTAATTATGAAAAAATAAAACCTCCTTGTAATGGTACTCTTTCTTTTCAGGCAGTAGTCTCAAAAGGCAGCTTTTACTTTGTTTTCTTTTGAAAATCAGGCCATAGTCCCAAAAATCTCAAAAAATAAATTGGCAATCGATTAAATGCCAGAATAAAAGTTCATTTGGCTTCTGGTCTGTAGAACCTGGACCAGCCAAGAAATTGTATGAAGTCAAGGTCAACACTAAAAAGATTGTTTTATTTGCACTTGGCAAAAATCAGATATTTCATTTTCAAGAATTTAATCTTCTTGCCATTTAATTGGAAAGAACTTTCTCTGTAAGCTTTAGAGAGATCAGATTTAAGTCTCCACTGACAGTGTAAGGTATATAGGAATTTGTTGTCGTTGATTTGGAAGAAAGTTGTATGCGATAATCAGTAACTTCTTCAAAAACTTACCTCCCCACCCCGCTTCACCCTTTCTTCTTGCCTCTGTAAACCTGTGCTTAAGTTATTCTTGGACACATGTTGCAGTGGGATGAATGGGTGTCAGGACATGAAGTACTTGAACTTGGTATCAGTCAGCCTTTGGAGTGACTGCAGATAAATTAGTGGAATAGATTTCATTTCTATCTTAGTTTTTCTTTAAGCATCTGATTTATCGTGTGTTCCTTCTTTCTACTTCTCTGATACAAAAAGATGTATGTGTTCAGGTAGCAGCCATTTATCTTCCTTTTTAAGCAAGCTACTGGAATTTGACAGGGTTTTTTTCTGTCCAGTCACAGTAAGTATTTTCACAGATGTGATGTTGTGCAGTATGGAAGATGAGAGTAACACTTATGTGCTTGTCAGTAATGCATATTTGAAAAAAAGTCAAACATGGTAGCTGAAGTTTCTTTCTTTTTCTTCTTCTGGGGTTTTGCTGTACCAGCATTTTAACAAAACCAGGTTACTTCTGGTTCAATTCAAATTGTTTTTGCTGCTTCATTTTAGTAGGCTTTATACTGTACAGGAAAATATTTCTACTTGTTCAGTCTTTGAGGATAGAAGTCCTATTTAAAGGGGATACCAGATAATCCTGTGTTCATCATGTTAAGTAGAGCATAAATCTTAATTATAAGTTAATGCATGTTTAATACTTTATGAGTATTTGGATGTACATTAAAAGTTACTGATTATGATTGAGTTTTCAGTTAGGTTTTCTACATGTTATAACTGGAGGCATGGTATTTTAAGAGACTTGATATGAAGAAACAAAAGAACATGTAGTTTAAGCAGTTCTGGGGGAGGGAGTGGTTTGATGTAGAAGACTCTGAGTTGCTTTGTACCATTTCTGTAATAGCTACTAAATACTTAAATTTTTTTAGTAATGTTATCCTGTTTCTTTGATTTGTTTTTCTTTAGTTAGTGCAGGTTGTGGTTCTCCAGCCATTGTGTCTCATCCTACATTAGCATCTGATGAATGCTTCTCTCATAAGCATTTAGACAAATCTTTATTCTGTTTTGTAGCTGAAATGAAGACTCCAAAACGTAGGCAGCCGTTTGTCCCATTTGCTCTAAGAAATCATACTGGATGCACTCTGTGGTTTGCTACCCTAACTACAACACCTACCCGGTAAGAAGCTGTTGTGGGATCACTTTGACAGTAGTTGTCTGGCTTCTCTAGCAGAGGCGTTGGACTAAATGATCTTTAATGTCCCTTCTAACCCAAACCATTCTATGATACTGTGATGTAGATATGTTTACTGCAGGACCTCTATTGACTGCAGCAGACTAAAACGCACTTGGTACTTGAAGTCATTTTGTCAGTTTGTAAAATGATGCGATTCTCGTCACAGGGCTGCGCTGTCTCACAGTGGGAGTCCAGGTGTTGTTCCTGAGGAAAACGGGACATTGCTGGATGACGCCCACAATGTCAGTGAATGGCAAGAAGTTATCACTGGGCAAGAGATTCCATTTGAATTTGAAGCCAGAGGGAAACTGAGACACAGGTGAAGAGACCAGGCTGTGAGATGTTTTGAAACACTTATATATGGAGCATACAGGATCATGTGAAGACACTAGCAGATAATAAATAACAAGTAGATATTTTTTTAATGTCCTGTGATTGTTTTGTTTTTTAAAATATTTAGCACTCATGTATAGACTGAAATTATCACTTGTCTAGTAAGCAGCTTGTACTGCTATTGGTGGCAGCTGTTCCTAGATGTAAGTTGGATCATTATAAGCTTTTTGAACATGTTAGGGGTCTGAATTACAAATCATACGTCCTTTATTCTAAAGGACTGTGTTGGGAAGGGGTGTTGGTTGTTGAGCGTGTTATCAGTGTTAAGAACTAGTAGAACTTATTAACAAATATGTAGCACACTTTTTGTTTATATGACGTAGTTGTACTTCTGTCTGTTCGTTAGGGAAGATGGAGTAATTGAACAGACCTAAAATTGGTCTGTCTTTACCTGTGAAATGCAAAACTTTGAGACTTTTTTTAAAAAAAACACTTCAGTGAGATTCTTTTCTCAGAATCCAGAGGATGTTCTTAGTTTGCCCTGTTTGGTGTTTACACTGTATGATAATGCTTAACAGTAATTTAACTTCATCTAACCTGGTAGGCACACGCATGATCTAAGAATTCATCAGTTGCAAGTGAGAGTAAACGGCTGGGAAGAAGTCAGTCCAGTATCTGTAGACAAAGTTGGAACGTATTTCCGTTACGCTGCACCAGATAAGAACTCATCCTCTTCTACTGTAAGTTCTGATTTTGAGTGTTTTACTAGAATATGTAATTTGTCTTAAAGATTTTGGTCTTAAAGCGGCTGCTGTATGTGATTGTCCTCTTTCTAGTTAGCTTGGACTGGGAGAGTTTGGGGATGCTGGGTTCCTAACCGGCAGTTTTACGCATGACAAAAACACAAAACAGAGTAGTCAGCAGTCTGTGCTTAGCAGTCACAGCTTCCAGTGACAGAACTGATTTATCAGTGACAGTGTTATGGACTCATGCAGGCTGAGCTGTAAATCAGCACAGCAATTCAGCAGCTATTTTTATTTCTTCTAGGAATGCGTTTCGTGTATTTAATTTACTTAAAGTAAACAACACTGGCGATTTCCTGTAAGACTAGAGATGCTGAAATATGTGGCTGCTTAGACAAAATATACTTGTCATGAAGGAAAAACGCAATTGTAATAATCAGCAGGCTGGGAGATGGTAGTTGAGGCTCAAGGAAACTACTGAAATTTTGAGACTAGCTACTGAAAATTGTTGAGGAGTGAGGAAATTGGACGTAGATAACTTTTTAGTAGAAAACAGGATTAGAATTTAATTCCATGATGCTACTGACAACAGCCAGTAGTTTCTTACTTGAATCATATCTGGTGTTTTCATATTGAAGCATAAAAACCATCCTCTCTTTCTGTAACTAGATTCTTGAGGGAAAAGGATGTGAATTAATGAGAATTGCTGTTCAGGAACATCTGTAGCTTTTTTTTTTTTACCTTTTCAACAAACCTTCCTTCATCTTCGTTTCTTTTTAAAGCAGTATGACAAACAGGTTTTGCTAATACAGTTATGACACGTTGTCCATGTTGTATTGAAGTTCAGAAACACTGTGTGATGAAAGTACTTAGTTTATTCTTCTGTAGTAATGCTCTGTATTACAGCTGAGAGTAATATCTTAAAAGCTGAACAATTTTAACTTTCTTGTTTACTTTTCTCCCAGCTTGGAAGCCCAATAAGTAGAACAAATATAATACATCCACAAGTCTATGTGAGTATATATTCTGATTTTTTTGAGAGCTACTTAAATAAGATTAGCATAATTCTACAAGTGAACTGGATTTTTCATCCTTCAACCTCCTTTCAACCTTTTCAATACAAAAGAAACAGAAGTCAAGCAAACAAAATAAACTTTCAAATCAGAACAAGTATTTAACATGATTTATAATTTCTCACCAATGTAAATGGTTGTTTGAATAATGAGTCTTAAATTCCAGTATGTGAGCCCACAGAAAATGTGGTTTGCAGGGTAGAATTGGCAATGACTTTGAGTGATGTAGGAAATAAAACACCTCAGTGGAAGGGCATCTAAGAATGAGGAAAATATGAATACTTGAAGAAAGTTCCACCTTATTTTTTAGTTTTTACAGATAGGAATGATGAGTGACTGTTAATTATATGAGACTTGGAATTCAAAATCCATTAATTTATAAAATAATGTAATAGTGTATGAAGTGTTCTTTTAGGAACTGTATTGCTCTTACTTGAACTTGCATAATTTTGAAAAAGATAGTGGAGTTGTTAGTATTTAGGATTGTGTTTTCATAGTTAATTTTATTGTGTTTTGAGGAGGAGGTACAGAATTATAAATCATTATTCTGAAACGATGTATTCCTTAGGTGTTCCACGTGGTTGCACTCATTTGGCAGGCTTTTTTTCCAATAGTTATTGCTTCAAAATTGAGGTGTCCCTCTTCTAGATAAAATCATTACCTGAGCTTTTTAATGCTTTTAAATATCTTCCAGTTTTCTTCATTGCCTCCAGTTCGTGTGGTATTTGAAGTCACCATGGAAGGTAGTGCTCGAAAAGTGATAACAGTGCGCTCAGCCTTGATCGTGAAGAACAAGCTGGAAACGCCAATGGAACTACGACTAGACAGTCCTTCTGCCCCTGACAGTAAGTGTTGTATATTCCTTCTGTACTCTGGGGAATCTTCAGCTTCCTCCTCAAGAAGATTCAACACTGTCTCTAATGGTTGACAACACAGTAGACCCTCGTGGAGGGGAAATCAGTAATGTTAAGAAGAAAGTGATTAGCCCAGTAGGATTTTTCCGTATTGTTCAAGTAAACAAGGAGAAGCTGAGACTATGTAAAGACTGACTCTTACTTCTTTATCCATCATGTTGTATCTTTTAGCAGTAATCTAGAAGGTTTTGTGTTTTAGCGTGTAAAGGTGCAGTCTAGAAATGTAGTGATATGCTGATAATGTACCTAAAGTGTAATGACTGAGGTCTTTTTCAAATAAGCATTTTCACTAAAGCATCCAAGAGAGAAGAATTTTAATTCCAGAAAGTTCTTAGTCTGTTTCCAGTTTCTGATTTACACATCTACATTTTTCTGCTGCCAGATTGTTAACAGGGCTTAAAACAACAGGTTAGTGTTCAAAACATATATGAAGTAGCATTGCTTTATGTTAAAATGAAACATATTGCTTCAACATGTAGAGACTTACTATTTGAAAATGTTATGCTTTTCCCATAAAGGGGCCTTTTTTGATATGTGTCTTTTCTTCTCTGGTTGCAGAACCTGTAGTTCTTCCTGCAGTTATGCCAGGAGATTCCTTTGCTATTCCATTACATCTTACATCTTGGCGTTTGCAAGCCAGGCCAAAAGGAATGGGTGTCTTTTTCTGTAAGGCTCCAATTCACTGGACTGATGTTCAGAAGACAGCAGAAGTATGCAGCAGCAAACGAGAGTGTCATTCAATGGAGTCTGAAAATAGCCGTTTTTTCAGGTAATTAAGGCCTAATTATTTTTGTGAGCTGTTTTATCTTCTCCTGATAAATTAAATACCATGAAAGTAACTAACAGGAAAGAAAATACTTAGAAATGAAAGCTTCTGCAGTTTAATGGGATGTTTTGTTTGCTCTCTTGAATAATGAGAAAGCACTGAAGCATAACTGCTATATTTCTGCAGGGCTCCTTGAAGCCCCTTTGACAGTGCCTGTTAGCAAATGTCTGAGAATACAAAGTAAGCATCCGATTAATATTAATCATGAAAGAGAAAAGGTTAGAAAACAGAATGTGGACTTTGGTTAAATTATCTGGTCTGTCTCACTGAGAATGAGTGGTTTGCCGTAGTGTGTTTGCAAATACGCATTCTTTGCCCTGAGTGTCCTGTACTTTGTTCTAAGCCCAGAGATGTGTCTGCATAATGAGGACTTAATGGACTTTTGTAGTTATCTGATATGACGGATTTAACAGTGCTCTTAATTTAGGAAACACTAGAATAGAAATTACGGAATTTGTTTCAAGAAATTACCTTTGCATACAATATAGTTACTGCTGTGTGTCAGTTCCATAGATCATTTCTGAATGTGCTGTTTTTTAATGTATCACAGGGAGGAAAATGAACAAATTATTTAAAATGAAGGTTTACTTACTTATTTTTTTACCTTAAATAATGAAATACTGTAGTGTCATGTGGCCAAAACAAGAATATATCTACTGGGAAGAATGACACATTCAGCATTTGTGTTTAAGAACATGATTATGGTTTACCTAATAGTAAAAATCTCCTTTTAGTAATAGTTGATAACATGTTTCTGTGAGTTTATGGAAGTTAGTTTTAAAGTTGGTAATCTTGAAAAGCAATTTTTTGTTAGGTCTCTGAGCAGATGAGGTTTTTTGAGTGATTAAATTAATTCTTTGCTTAAAATGAGGAAACTCTTGTCTTTATGTTAGGCATAAATACAAAATACCTTATAATCAAACTCTAAAGTGATTGCGTGGAGGACAATTCTAAATGCTGGTTTTGCTAGCAGTTGTGAAGTTACAACATGTTGTTGCATTTAGTGCAATACACAAAGACAGGGTTCAATTATTCTGTGGAGTTCTTTGTCACCTTCTCACGTACTTCTACCTTCACAGGTTTTGTGTGGCTATAAAGAAAGAAAATTATCCGGATTATATGCCTTCCAACATATTTTCTGACAGTGCTAAACAGATTTTCAGACAGCCTGGACATACTATTTATCTCTTGCCAACAGTGGTAATCTGTAACTTGCTACCTTGTGAACTCGAGTTCTATGTTAAAGGAATGCCAATTAGTGGGACATTAAAACCTGGCAAAGAGGCAGCATTGCACACAGCTGATACATCTCAGAACATTGAGCTTGGTAAGATTCTTTTTCAGATACTGCTTTCTGACCCTTCTAGAGGAGTACATCAGTAGAACTGTTTCTTGTACAAGGAACTGTGGTGAAAGAATGGAAAAATTAAAAAAAATGAAAGCATTTGTATAGTTGTTTCATTGGGTTGCAAGGCTGCTCATAGTTAAAAAACTAAGCACACACATCCAAAAAAATTACCAATATTGCCATCATTCCCCAAATCTGTGAGCTGTCTTAGTCTGTTCCTTATTCAGGTCTTGTCTTGTTTTCCTGAGTGGAAACTGGAGAGAGCAGTGATAAAGGCAATAAATCAAATAAGTTCCCAACATTTTGAGTGGCTTTGCTGGTTTTTTTCTGACAGAAAAAGTTAGTGTTGAGAGTATGTATGGAATTATTCAACACTGGCTGGACTCTTGATGCCTAAGGCAGTAAGTAGCCCTAAGCAGGGTTCTTTACAGAACTTTTGCTGTTTGTAACTTAAATTGAGGCATTTCTTTATGAGGCCAGAGATTATTACACTGGGCAGCTTTAGAAGTTAATCTGAACTATATGAAATATTCAGAAAGATCAAGCCACATTATACACCAGCCTTATACGCTTGTCAGAACTAATGTTTTGTTTTCCATAGGGGTATTGCTAGAAAACTTCCCGATCTGCAAAGAGCTGTTGATTCCTCCTGGGACACAAAACTATATGGTGCGGATGCGATTGTATGATGTCAATAAACGACTGCTAAATTTGACCATAAGGATTGTATGTCGTGCTGAAGGTTCTCTAAAAATCCTAATTTCAGCACCATATTGGTTAATCAACAAAACAGGTACGTTTACAGTATTTTCTTTCATAACTGTAATAATGACCTTGGAAATAAAGATTTCATGCAGTGTTTAGGTTTATTTTCTAGCCAAACAGTGCTTTTAAACACTACTTTTCAAATTGAAGTGGCAGGATTGTGGTTTTTTTACAATGGCAGCAGCTATTGTTTGATGATTCTTACAGCAGATTACTTAGATGTTTTAGTTGCTATATTGCAGATATTCAGACATAAGATATTGTACCTCTAAAATCAACATAGATTAGATCATTGTTAAAATTATGGTTTTCAAAGAATGAAATTACTTGGAAATGCAACAGGTCTAAATTGCAGTTATTCTGTGTTAACGTCCATTGGCACTTTCAGAGCTGCAAGAACTTCTTTTCTGCATGGACCAAACTCCATGGCTTGTGGCTGTTAATAGGTCTGGCTGTTAAACAGATTAGATGGAGAATGAGAGTGAAAATGCGTGCAGACTAATGCCTAATATTACAACTGAAATATTTTAGGTTATTCCTTAATTTGAAGTAGTTTTTACCATTCTCATCATAATTTGTGCAAAGGTGAAGTGTAGTTTGACATTCCATTTTTCTGTGTTTACGTAAAGGATTACCACTTATCTTCAGACAAGATAATGCAAAAACAGATGCTGCGGGTCAGTTCGAAGAGCACGAGCTTGCTAGAAGCCTCAGCCCACTTCTGTTCTGTTATGCTGACAAAGAACAGCCAAACTTGTAAGTAATACCACTAGAAGAGCAGAGAGGGGGAACCTTGCAAAGTATGAAAATAATGCACAGAGGACTGGGTTCTGATATATTAGTGGAAATACCATGTAGGAAAAGTCTTTCCCTGTTAAGACGATCTGTTACTAAGTTTCTAAATAGTGAAATAAGCATATTGGATCTTTAGACATTTCCTACTGAAAGCTCCTTGGTTGCCTAATTCTGTTGTGTCTGCAGGCTGCTTTGGTTTTATTTTGCGTATTTTGAGCTCATGCTGCTTTTGTAAGAAAATCAAAAAACTCTTTGAAGAGACATACCAAGTTGTATAAATTACTTCGTTACCACTAAATAAAAACCTATTTCAGACCCTAATCCTAAACTTTGAATGTTAATAGAAAGTAGTAGCAGTCACTTAGTAGGAAGTCCACATGCAGAAGAGCTACTGTGATTCTGATGTAAAAGGAAGTGGCAGAATTTTGGAAAGGAAACTTTTACAGCTACTTTAACTGGCATCAAGGAGTGAACTTGCTTTTCCTATGAAAGTAAGAAATAAGAACATGATTTAAAGTAAATTTATCTGAAATGTTCTGGGATTTTTGCTCAAAGGAACAGCAGTTAAATTTATCACTAAAATTTATTCCAAATTTTCTTTTTCTTTTTTCTTTCAAAGAAAAAAAACCACATAAATGTTGCTGTGGTTATTTGGTCTGAAAATTACCAAGCATTTTACAGGAAATGGTCACTGAATCTTGACTAATATATTAAAAGATCTTATGGCAGAAATGCAGAATGAGTTACTTGAAGAGATTTAGCATGGCTTCTAATGGTTTTATATAAAAACACAGGTGTTCTTTTTGTGTCTGGGTGCGTGTTTGATAATCAGTGTCGTGTTGCTATCTGATCCTTCATTGAAATGAGTAATCTTTGTGTTTTCTTCTTACTCTCAGTTGTACAATGCGGGTTGGAAAAGGAATCCATCCTGAAGGTATGCCTGGCTGGTGCCAGGGTTTCTCCCTGGATGGTGGTAGTGGCGTCAGAGCCCTTAAGGTGATCCAGCATGGAAACCGGCCGGGCCTCATTTATAACATTGGTATGTGTTGATAGGCTCATTTGAGAAATGCTGTAGAACTTGGTAAGATATGATGTCAGTGACACCAGAAATGGAACAATTACAGCAGGAAAATACATGTTGTTAAAGGTTTTTGAGGGTCCAGAGAAAAATATTAAACAAAAAATATTTTCCTAAGTATTTTTATGTCTTCATTTTGAATTTCATTAGCTTAAAATCAGTTTTCAGTTATTTTTACAGTTCATCATTGAGTATTAATAACTGCATTTACAAACTGTTCTGTTTCTGTGTCTGTATTCCCCCGTATGTTACTTTGAAATACATTTGAAATCCCACCATGTTACTGTGTTTGATTATGTTGAGTGTCTGTATACTGTAACAGTTCAGCCGTGTGCTACTTCTGTAGTTTTAGCTTCGTGGTGTCTCTGTAGGCTGATGTGAAGGAGTGCATCTTCTGTCTTTCTTGTGCTCCTAGTGTACATAAAGTACAATTTACTTAGAAGCTCTTAGTTTTTAATGAAGTGGTAGGATAGACTTTTTGGAGTTTGAAAATTATGCCACAGTGATTTCTGAATAACTTTTCTTATGTTTAAAAGTAATCCATTATTTGAATGGATTTACTTCTGATTGGAAATAGGTGTGGTTTTTTTTATCTTCAGTGCTTATGATCTCTAAATTGTCCTTTTAGAAACACGGTAACAGATGGCATAAAATTACATTTATTGTTTAAAATAGTGTTTCAAAATGTGGCAGTGGTATGGCAGAAACAGCGCACCTCAGGAACCCAAGAGAAAGAACTTCTGTTATGTGAAATATATTGTGGCAGATGTCTTTTGTTTTCTCTTGTAAAGATCAGCTTTATTTTAACTTGTTTTTCTTACTAGGTATTGATGTTAAAAAAGGCAGAGGCCGTTACATTGATACATCTATGGTAACATTTGCGCCCCGTTACCTATTAGATAATAAATCAACCTACAAGCTTGCCTTTGTTCAGCGGGAATTTGCCAGAGGTCGGGTAAGCTGCTTCCTTTCTGTTACTTGTTACTACAATACCTGCAGTTAGTCCCAGCATCTTCTAACCAGAAAAAACACAAGCATTGTACTGGAAAGTATTGTTGGCTGACTATGAGGATCTTCCTCATTAGTCTAATACCAATGTCCACCTAATAGAATACTTGCTGTGTTCATATTTGAGAGGAATATAGTTTAATACTGTTATTTTTTAACAGCTATAGGATATTTATTTACCAATTTCTATTACTAGGGAACATCCAATCCTGATGGCTACATCTCCACACTTCCTGGTTCCAGCGTGTGTTCCACTGGCCGCGTAATGATTATGATCAATTATTGTGTGTGAGACTGATGGATGTCCCAAACTGCATTTGGTCTGGGGGCTTTGAAGTCAACAAAAATAGCTCATTCCATATTAACATGAGGTAGCTATTATATATAATCTTCTGCCGCATATGTCCATTTTTTCATAGAAGCAACTGTTTAATGCTTACGAACTCTGGTTAACACAGATCAGCAACCTCTCTTGCATTTGTTTGGTCTTGTTCAGGGACACGCTGGGAAAATGTTACTTCTTAAGAGTAGAAATTACTCTTCAAGGAGCCACATACCGCATTGCGTTCAGTGACACGGATCAGTTACCGCCACCTTTCCGCATAGACAATTTTTCAAAGGTAAAAGAGCAAAAAAATCACAGGTTTTTTACCTTCTAATTGTTAGTAAAAAAAGAAAAGTATGAGTTCTTTTTGTATTATTTAGAAGAGGGAGCTGACTAGCTTATGTCATGAAATAAAATGAAAGTGTGTGTAGCAAGAGGTATTTGTATATGATAATTGTAATTTTCTGAAGTTTTAGTAAAAATGGGTAGCACTCAGCTTCTCCATCTTGTTCAAATAATTGTGCTAACGTTGTGGCTTTCATGAGTGCATTAAAAGCCTTAACAAAGAAGAACAACGTTATTGCTTATGAGAAAATTGTGCTAGAGTGATCATTTGTAATTGTTCTGTTATATTCAGCAATTGAATAACCTGTAAAAAGAATTCTGTCTACTGCTGCCACTTCCTTTCTCTCTGTCTTTGGGCTTCCACATCAGTGATTATAAAAATCAGAATTCACTTTGCCTAGAGTTCTTAATAGTTGTTGGTTCTTGTTCTGGATTTTGGTACTGAATTGTTTAACAAAACTGGGCAAGTCTCCTAATTTTGATTAGGAGGATTTGAGATGCTGCCATGAGACTAAAGACATTTTGAACTGACGATGACAGATAAAAGCAAAGATGACATTTTTATGTTTTTAATTGAGAGACAAATGAAAGAAAATGCATATGAAACCACTGGGCAGGGAGGGAAATAAGGTGAACATCTTTCAGTGATCAACTCCTGATAAATGAGGGAACGATAGCAAAAAATCTATCTGATTAACAATTTCTGTGTGAAACAATTCTCTTTCATAACTGTTACAGGTCCCAATTGTTTTTAATCAGCGTGATGTTGTTGAGCCAAGACTCTACACTGAAGTGAAGCCCATGACCTCACTGGATTATGCATGGGATGAACCTATTCTACCACCTTTCGTAATGCTGACAGTTAAAGGAGCAGGCTCCTCAGAAATCGTCTGTAACATGAATGACTTCCAAGATAGCAACCAGCTTTACTATGAAAACTTCATTTATATTGCTGCCACATACACTTTCTCAGGGTAATTCTTTTTATATCAGATGAAAATATTTTGAATGTTCATGGCGTTCTTTAGACTTTATGTTAATAGTGTCTTAATGGTTGCTATTTAAAAGTTTTTCAAATGCAGCTAAACTTCTGTCAACCTTGTAGCTAGCAGAAGAAATGCCAGAATTCAGAAGTTGAGTCTAGCAGTCCGTAAGCTGTATATCTTACCTCGTTTGGTTGTGATAATTTAGCTTTATTGGTGCAGCTTGCCATTGTTGATTTTATCACATAATGAGAAGCATTTAGCATATGGCATCTGCTGTGACCCCACTGTCTGATCTTAGAGGAGCAGGGATGTTTAGGGTGGTGTGTGGGGTCTTAATTTCATTTGGTGTATAAAGAACACTTGGCCACAGAACATACCTGTCTGTGACATGTCTGTGAATTTTAAACTTGCACAAATGTATATGCTATTGAAAACAGCTATGGGAAATTGACACGTGCTTTGTTGTTATCTTCAATATAAAGTAGAAAATTTTCTTTGGATTTCACCTTTTTTGACTGTGAAGTTCATAGTCACAGTGAGAATTCAAAGCCTCTTTTAAGAATGTACTCAAATGGATAGCTTACTTACATAATCAGAAAAATAACAAGCGGAGAGGGAAAAAATTGTTTGATTGGCTATTGGAAGCATAAGCTTCCTTGATTGGATTTTGATACAGATCTAATTCAGTGTCCAGAAGAAGCAGCTATTCTGAATAAACATGATGATTTTGTTGGTGTTCTAGTTTACAGGAGCCAAGTGTAAGACCAGTTGCTTCGAATAAGGATGCTGCATGTGCAGAGCTTGTCCTTGATGTTTCTCCAAAGACTCAACGAGTTGTACTGAAAAAGAAGGTACTAAGACATGTTTGATTTTGGTGAAATGCTGTTACTATGTGCAGAAGTAAAATTATATGCTGGGAGAAGGAAAAAATAAAAACATTTTCATGGTAACTTTTAAAAGGTGGAAACAAACTCCATTGAAAATGAGTTTGTTGCAGTTCAGGTTGCTTGAATTATGGTGGTGCTTCCATATGAGACTTTTATGGGGGTAAGGGTGACAGAAGAGAGAATTGGAATAAAAGTAGTAAGGAACATTGTAAATTCCTTTAAGACAGCCAAGTGTGGTAATTGTACGTTGGATATTCTAATGAAGTTGCAAGGTAGAGCATGCTTCTTTTTTGTTTGCATTGTAACCTAAGTCTTCTATTTCTGGAGATCCTAAGAAATAGAAACTGTATTTAAATATTGCTGCAATTAAAAATAGCTTGTAAATACAGCTCTGCATCTAACAATGCTAACATAAGATATATACTTGTTGAATATCAGAGTTGGATTGGAATTTTTTATACAAACTTCTAATTCAGGGCTCTGAAGTTACTTATATACAAGTCATTCCAAGAATTATAATTCAAAGCATCTGATAGCAAAATAGAACAGAAAAATTTGCTCTGTACTGCTGTGCTTATTTAAATGTTGAATTTTTATCCAACAGGAGCCAGGAAAACGATCCCAGCTTTGGCGAATAACAGGCACAGGAATGCTTTGCCATGAAGGTTCTTCAGTTCCTCACAACCCCCATAAACCTTCTCCTCGGTCTGCAGACTCTTGTATGATTTTAGATATTGCAGGTCTAGCAGCTGTTACAGATAACAGGTATTGCAAATACAATTTCTCAGGAAACTGATGTAGTTTCTAAGCTTGTCTTTAAAAGCATACTTAACATGATATTCTCTGAATAAGGAAAGAAGTTATTCTGAAGGCATGTGGAAGAGCTAGATTTTATCTCTTCGTGACCAGACCTCGTGATCAGTTTTGTGACCTGATATTTTTAAAAGCATGGCTAATGTATTTTCAGCAGCAGATAGTTAAAAGAGTACTTCAGAAGTGAGACTAAAAAAATGAGCTTGAACAAAATTAGAGCAAGTGTTCACCATTAGCACATCTCAAGAGTAAAACTGACAAGTTATAATCCTCTAAGTATTGGCTGGCATGCTTCTGTTGCAGGTACGAGCCCCTGATGTTAAGAAAGCCTGATCGACGGCGCAGTACTACCCAGACGTGGAGTTTTCGTGATGGAAAGTTGACCTGTGGTATTCATGGACTTGTTGTCCAGGTCAGTGTTGATGATGTGTTGAATTGTTTCAACTGTTGCTAATATAGATTGACAGAGTCATTTGGGCTTAGTATTAAACATCTTGCACCATTAATTTGAAAGTAAATAATTAGAAAATTAATAGTACACCATTGTTGAACAGTATAGTGATAGGGCTGATGTAAGCAAAGAAGAAAAAGTATGGAAAATTCTCCTTAAGGCTCACAATAACCTTTTAAGGCTGCATATGTGGTTCTATTCTGATTAATTTGAAAGGAATGTAGTAGCCGTAAAAGAAGTTTCCAGCCTCCAGAATAGATACAGCCAGGATAGCAGCAATGTAGTGTTCCTTTGTCACTTTTGATGCTGTTTCAATTCTAATACAAAAAAAAAACAGATCCAGAGTAAAATATTTTACTACTTGTCAGTTTGAAGCAACCAAAAAAAGCCCCGTGTTGCTGTTCTAAGATGTTGACTGAGTAAGAATTTACATTCTCATCTGCAGATCCAGAGTTCATTTTTTAAGGAGGTTTGTAACATTTTGAAAATATTTTCAGGACGGACTTCCCACATTTGATAATGTTTGATAATGACATGGTAGCTTCTGTTTCTGAGGATGCAGTGGGAATACTTAATTATTGATCTTGGCTGTTTCGTTTCATTAAACATGAGTTACCAGAAGCTTTAGTAAAGCTTTATTGAGTAAAGTGCTGCTGGACTGCTTTTCTTTTAGTTTTGAAGAGTAAGGAAGGAAAGTAAAATACACTTTTAAATTAATGTATGGAAATAGCTCTCTGAAGCCTTTACCCATAATTTAATTATGTTTTTTCTTACTCTTCTTTCTTTCTCCAGGCAAAGGGAGGAATACGAGGTCTTCATGATGGAGCAGAAGTTGTTCTTGGTCCTGATACTTCACTTGAACTTTTGGGACCAGTTCCACCTGAACAGCAGTTCATAAACCAAAAGATGAGGCCTGGGTCAGGAGTACTGGCTGTTAAAGTCATCCCAGATGGACCAACTAGAGTTCTACAGGTGAAAGTCCTTCATTAACTAGAGTCTGGTATTATTTACTTGTACTTGAAATACCTTTTCCTATATTGCATCTCTAAATTCTTACAAAAAGTTAACTTAAAAAAAAAGTTACCATTATATGTTTTGAGGGGGTTTGGGAGGGAGGATATAATAAAAAAAGAAATAATTACAGCAAAAGTTTTCATTGTACTTATTTTTTAAAACTTATTTTTTATAAGGTAGCTGGGTTTTATTTTATAAGGTAGATGTTATTTATAAATAGGAAAGTAATCATTGTAGTAACTTATCTGTTTATCAGATAACGGATTTTAACCATCGTAGAAATGATCGTTTATCCAGTGAAGGAGATGGACTTTCAGTTATGGAACAAGATCTGCGCAAGTTAAAAAATCCAGATACAGAGCAGGAATTAGAAGTAAGATATTACAACTATTATCTGTCTGTCTTATTTTCCATTTTCCTTTCTAGATTTTAGAGGGGCGGTTGCGAGAGTTGATTGGTAACTTTTCCCAATGATGACCTCTTGTTATGAACTTGTAGATTTTCCTGCTAAAAGTCCTCATTCTTTGAAGCTGGGTTTATATGTCTTAATACCTCTTTATTTGAACACTAATTGCCTATGAGCTCCTCAGCCTCTCTGGAGATGAAGCTAAAAAAAAATAACTTATTTGTAGAAGTATGTATGCAGTATCACAAATTTTTTCAGTATTGGTTTGTTAGTGAGGGTTTTTTTTTTCCCTTTCAAATATTCTTTTCTCAGGTGCTTGTGAAACTGGAAGGTGGAATAGGATTGTCTTTGGTCAACAAAGTTCCTGAAGAGCTAATATTTGCAAGCCTCACAAGAATTAATGTCCACTACACACAGCTGTCAACAAGTCAGGTGCTAGAGCTCAGTGTGCAGGACATACAGGTATTTGCCATTTTGAAACACATTTATTTGGGTTTTCTGTGGTGTTTGTTGTCATGATAGGTTTGAAAAATATTTAGAGCTGTTACTGAGATTTTAATTCTTCCACAAGAGTTTCAATTAGCACTGATGTTCCGCTTTTTCATGGTTCTCTACTTAGTAGTAGTTAACGCAATTATATATTGTATTTCATGCTGTTGATTTCTGTTAGGCATGTTAGAATCTTTTTTGTTTGGTAAACAGGTCAGATTGTCATTTTTCTCCCTGCCTGCTTCGTGGTTCTTTGTCGTCACATAATGAAAAAGCATTGAAAGCAGGAGTCCTCATGCGGGTAGTCCCACAGTATAAATCACAGAATCACAGACAAACAAGATGAATAAAAACCTCTTACATTTTTTGAAGGAAAAAAAACAATCACAGAAAACATAGCAATTTTATTATAGGTTTTGTTTGTTGGTAGTTATAACCATTTTTAAATGGAGGATATTTCTGAATACTTTTTTTGTATGGTCTCAGTGGTGAGCAGTAACAAAGTATATTTAGTATCTGCCTGGCTCAGGAGCCATGTATTTCTGAAGCATTTTAAGTCCTCAGTTAAAGGTTCAATTTTGCAGTTTATTGTCACATATTCAGATTTTGTTGTCTATCTTGTCCACTCTGTAGGTGGACAACCAGCTTATTGGCACCACGCGGCCTTTTATGCTATTTCTGACGCCTAAGATGAATGAAAATGAACCTGTGGAGACTGGTCCTGCTCTGCAAGTAAATGCAATGAAATTTCCCAGTAAAAATACACTGACTGATATCTACAAGGTAAACTACAATCTCTTGTTTGTACCATGCAGTTATTACTCTGTTTAAATGACCTTTCCTGTTCCTAATTTTTACTAGTAATCTGAATTAAATAACTTGTGAAATACACTTTGCTGAATTAATACTGAAGCTTAAAGGACACTGTATCCACCTTCTCACGTTCACAGTGTTTAGACCTAAAGTAAAGTGATCAACAGCATAATAAATGTGTTTAAAATACAACAAATTAGATCAGACCCCTGTTCGTATCTGTGACCTACTTTACTAACAATTATTCTCATCTCAGAATTGATAGGTGCCATTGTAGCATAGTGAACCAGAATATCTGTGCTATGCTTTTCGTGAGTTGATGAGTTGTGTACAAAGGGTGTTAGTGCTCTCTGATAAGCTGTTATCTTGCAGCATAAACCCTGTTCTGCGTACTAGAGCTATTGATGTTGTTTGGAAATTTATCCACCAACTGTGATATGCATTGTGAGAGCAAAACTGAGTTGATAATTCAGACCCATTTTCTCACTTGGAAACTTCACCTATGTATTTTGATACTATTTTGACAATCAGCTGATTTCAGTGTTGGAAAACAGCTAAGCATCAGATTCTGAAGTGTTAGTATTAGGTAATGAAGTGCAATATCTTCCAGAAAATTGAAACAATCATCGCTAGTTGTAGGTAACTTTAGATGAAGAAAACTAAGGACATTTTGAAGGTAAGAATCTTATTATGAATCCATTCTAGTGAAAATATTCTTTTGAAGTAGAACACATTGTCCCTTTTAATGGCTTACATGGATTATATTTCTAGTTTTAATACTGTAAACTGAGACTTGTTTATCTTCATAGCATCTGATGATCACTGCTCGAAAGTTCACAGTTCAAATTGAGGAGAAACTACTTCTGAAGCTCTTGAGTTTCTTTGGTTATGATCAGTCTGAATCAGGTATAGTATAAAATTACAAAGACCAGTTTTACAGTTTACAGAGGTATTATGATCTTTGCATATAAAATAAGTTCAAAACACCTAACAAACTCTCAGCTGCTTGGAAGCTTCCACTGTTGAACAGAAAGCTGGAAAGCTGATGTCTCAATGGGCCCCATAAAGCTATTAATTTATACTGTGCTTGTTACAGTATGCAGGTAACGACCCTTGTAACATGCTGTTGTCCAGTACACAGCGGCTGAGCCTCTGTGGAAAGGAGTTCAGTATTCATCTTAAGTTCCTGTATCTGGATCCATCTAAATTGGCATAAAAGAAACTGTGTTATTAATTTAGCAATCCACTTTGTTTAGTAATGTTTGTTTATTTAAACCCAAGGCTAGAAATGGGATCTCTGTTCGTTTGTTCCTTGGGCAATTCCTCTTGCTTAATTGAAGGAAAATTTTGGCTGTCTGACCTTTTAGTTGGGGCATCCATACTCTTGGCTTTAATTGTAATGAAAGTTTTCTTCCATTCAGTGAGGCAAGACAGAGCTCTTAAATCTTCTAGTCTCATAGATGGTGTTCTAATCCTTCTGTTGTAGGGTTTATGTGTACTTTGGAAACTTTCTGAAATGTCTGTTTTGGAGTGGCAATTGAAAAAGTCACTTTTATTATGCAGTAGGTTTACATAATGAAATAACTGTTGCAGGAAAAACTATTTTTGGCATGATTCCAAATGGAGGCAATCCTACAAATGATGCTCAAGATTTGTGTCTTGCTAATACACAGTATCTCCTGAATTGTCTTTGAAAAAACTATTCATGATGAAAGTCTTATGTTTCTCAGCTTCAGAGAGGACTTACAGACTTAGATTTGTAGTGATGAGGGAGAAATAAAGACTTTTAATTTTGCTCTTCTGCTGTTCACTAATCTGTCCTTGTTTACCCTGATGCTTTTGCTGCTTTTTCGTTTCCTTATTTACTGTACGCTCTTTGCAGTTTATCCATTGATGCTGATGTCATCCAAGATTCAGACAAAAATTATTTTGTCATTTACAGTCAACATGTTTAATTGTTCAACCTGAGTTCATAAGATGACAAAAGTAATCTTTTGGTTTTCCTGCTACCTTCTTACATCACCAAGATGCTTTTAGAAATAACATATGAACCTGTTAGTGTCAACCAGATTTGGCTCACTCTGTACATAAATTGATTTATGGAATGTCTTCCATGTAGGCGCTTTGTCCATTCTGTAGTGATAATTGAAAAGATTGACGACTTTGCTTGCTTTGTACATTATATTCATAGCTGAGCATGTGAGAAAGTATATTGAAAACCATGACTACAGAGTAGGAAACATTGTGTAGTTATGTTTGTATCTCCTTGTTTCTGTATGCTGACAAAGATAAATTAGAAGGGAGACTAAAAGCTCAAATAACTTAAACTATGCACTTGGATGACTTTTTTATCTAGCTACAAATACGTTCAGGTTTTAGAGCTGCAGGCAGATCTGAAAAAAAACTCTTGAGCCTCAAAGGTCAACCTCATGTCACAAGGCATGAGTAATTTTGCTGGCTACACTAGCAGTCACACATACTTTTTATTTGTACAGAGAAACTATTAACTCTTCAGAGAGTATGCATTCATAACCGCATATTTATTTATATATAATCTATCTGATTCCTATGTTTTGTCTGGATGCAGAAGTTGAAAAGTATGATGAAAACCTCCATGAAAAGGTCGTTGAACAAGGTGGAGGACAAAAGCGATACTACTTTGAAAATCTGAAAATTAGTGTGCCTCAAATAAAGCTGAGCGTCTTCACTTCCAGCAAGCTACCTTTGGATCTCAAGGTACGCCAGCACGTTTGCAGAGTATGCTTCCAAGTAAAGAGGTTCTATTGTAGGAGGAAAAAGGAACAGAAGTTTTAACTTACTACTATTAATTTCCATTTACTTTTCCATTATTTAAGTTACAAATAATGGAAGTTCCAATAACTTCCATTATTTAATTTGCATAATTTCCAGTTTGTTCTGTAATATTCTTTTATTTTTATAATTTCAGTTGAAGCACAGCCAACTTCACCTAATAACTCACTACTTTACAGAGGATCTTAGTTACATTGATGGTAGTGTGAAGAGCTTAAAGGGAATGTATATCGTGGGAGGGCTGAGGTGAGGCTGAAGAAAATCAGGAAGTTACTCAACTTAGGAAGCAGAAATACAGGACAACTCTGAGTGTTTTCATCCCAGAAATGTTGTCTCATTGGAATTGAAGGGTGTGCATGAGCACAGTGCAATTTAGTTCAATATTAAATTAAATTCAGATTAAGCATGGACTTAGGTGGAAGTTCTGGTCCTTCTCATGTGGTAAGAAATGTACTGGCACAGTTGTTCAAGTGAACCAGGGATTCCAAATTATAGCAATGCTCCCAACTTGTATGTTGGGACCTTCCTGGACATAATAAGGTGGCAACAGTCAGCAATATTTCAGTTCCCTCTGAGCTAATATAGCTGACTTCCTCCCAGGTGGGGAAGCTGAAACAAAACCAGCCAAACCAACCATAAAAGATCCCCTCCACTGTGGAGGAACTGAGCTGCTGCCTATTCAACTTGTGTTCAAAAAAACAAAATTGAAACACTGACCACGCTTTTTTTGTGTGCCTTTGATATTATGGATGTTAAGATTTGCAAGCTTTTAAAGTTTAGTTTTGTGGAATGGGTGTATATCATGGAGTCCTACCAAGGTGACCCTGAATATCATCAGTCCTGCAAGCTTGTGTTGCTTTTGCCAAATCCTTGTGCGAAGGAGGACAATTCAACAGCTAGCTGTAACATTCCTTACTGTTCAACATCAGCAATGTCTTGAATGTGTTGGCACGTTAGCTTCAACATGAAAATGCTTATCATCTAATTTGCTCAGATTTAGAGAAAACAGTGTTAGTGGTCAGTGCCTTCAAGAAACTTGTAATGTGCACTGTTCTGTTCAGATTTCCTGCCACCTTTGGTGTACAATTGCATATGGATATGTCTTGGCAGCTGCCAGCATTGTTCTCAAGAGAAAACTTGGCGTATACATTCTTTTTCCCCCTAATGATAACAGTTACTGACTGTATTCTGTATATAACTTTCACAGAAAGAGTTCCATTCAGTGTTGTAGCACAGGAGAGTTCAGGGTAGGAGGGAGAGAATCACAGTAGAGCCTTTGTAGAAGTTCTTCTAACTGCCTCTAATGTTTCTGGCTTGAACATTGCTGTCTGGTAATTTGGTGTAGACAGATTATTTTTATTAGGTACCAATATTAACAAAGTTGCCTTCTATAATATCTGATAGTTAAACAGGAAATTACTTCCTACCCAAGTGAATAATGAGGACTACTCTGGTTAGTCATCCATTTACTGAAAAAATAAATAGGTTCTTTCTTACTTGCACACTTAGATCAGACGTGTAATTTACCCTAATTGCCTGCAGATGGCAGGAAAACTCATATTACTTACTACCAAGCATGCTGTAGTGATAAATGTAGAAAGATACGAGTATCAGGCTTCTTGCCTTCTTCACATTTTGTGATGTCAGTGACTGTGCAGATGCAATTATCGAGACCCGAGACAGAGCTTTTTTTTTTTAAAGAGATTAATTTTCTTGTATTTTTTTCTAAAATTACTGTGTGTATATAGATGAATATAGATGTATAGTTTGTCCACCTCAAATATGGGGGTTTCTATGTATAGACTGTGCAGGTTACAGATGGCCCATGGGCTAATTACTGTCTTAGATTTCTTCCTTGAAAAGAACTGAAAAAGCTGGTTTAAGGAATTTCAGTACACCACGTAATGTTAAGAAATGAGCCTCAGGCTTGCAGGAAGTTACGTATGTTATTCCAGCTCATCCCAGCACTTAAACCATTCACAGAACTTCAGCAGTGTAGCAAATACCCAGTTTTGTCTTCACTACATATCAAGGAAATTAATTTAGGGTTTGGTGTAACTGAATACTAGAGCAGTTACAGCAAAGTGCGAAGCATGAAATCTTAAACATTTTGTTTGAAATGTTCCTATCAAGGGTAGGAAACAGCTGCATCAGGAAGAGGGTTTAATGTCTGTCTAGGTATTGAAGAAAGGCAGTTCTAATAATCATTGCTTACAAATAAAAGGTTTATGGAGTGACTGCCCTCTATATGGAAGTGTCTACATGACAGTGGTAAACTGCTCTAGCAGCTTCAGATAATTTTGCTTTGTTAGCTATGTAAAGATAAATTCATTTAGATGCTGTGAATGAGAAGTAGAGAGAAAAATTAAAGTAGCAATATCTTTTATTCAATTAGGCATTGAAAAGCACACTGGGATTCCCTCTAATCCGCTTTGAAGATGCTGTGATTAATCTGGATCCTTTCACTAGGGTCCATCCATATGAAACTCAGGAGTTTATCATTAATGACATACTGAAACACTTTCAAGAGGTAAGTGTCATACAGATTGTATCGTTGCAAAGGCTGAACTTCTCTTGATGGATGAATTCTCTACTGAGGGTGCAGGAACTCTCTCTTGACTGCTTACCCAAGTGTTTGTGCTGTATTGCTTCTTCAGTATACGGAGAAATAGCATCACACGCTGCTAAGAATACACTGCATTTTAAGATGAAATTATTGTTGGTCTTACTGGTCTTTGTGTGCTCAATTCTTCAGTAAAACTGTTCATTTGTTCAGTAAAACTGGGTTTGTATATTATTTTGTTGTGGGTGAGACTTTTTTTTTTCTTTTAATTAACCTTGCTGGTGTTAATGTTAAGTGATATTTCATTCTTCCTGTTGATTTTACAGGAGCTGCTTAGTCAGGCAGCAAGGATTCTAGGTTCTGTGGATTTCCTTGGCAACCCGATGGGTCTACTGAATGATGTTTCAGAAGGCGTTACTGGACTTATAAAATACGGCAATGTTGGTGGTCTCATAAGAAATGTCACACATGGAGTATCAAACTCTGCTGCAAAGGTAATAATTATGATACTAAAGTTTGCTAAAACAGTAAGCAAAAAATAGTCAGGAACCAAGTCAGATAGAATTACTGAGCATCTTTAAATTGGTTTATGTCCTGTTTGTTTTGTAAAAATTGCATTTAAAGTGTCGGTCTTTTTTTGAAACACTTTATATGCACACTTCAGGGATGCCAGAGACCCTGCAGGCATCAATGAAACTACTCAAGGCCTTGCTATTGATATACATATATTTTGCAGATTGAATGCAGTAGTTAACCAGAGTGAGAACTAAAATGTTGCTCAAGTGTGGCATAATCTCCTATGCGCAAATGAACAAAGTTATATTATGTATGTAATACATATATAGAGAGAGCATTATAGGAATTTGGAGTTTTTAGGCGGTTATTTAGTCCAACAAGAGTTGTTAGCTTTTATTTTTAGAAAGTCATTAAGCTGATTTGAATCTCAATTATTATGCTAACACTTGCCCTTTTTATTTTCTATGCCACATAGCAACAAACTAAGGAATTCCTAGATTGCTAGACATTTATCTTTAGTTTAATTTCAAAGTCTCTGCATGGTGAACATTCTTTTGTTCTTCTGATAATGATTGAGAGAATTCAATCATATCTGTGTTATCAGTGAAAATAACTACCTGTAGTGCCTGATCTGACACAGCAGCCAAAAGTAGCAAGTGGTTTTGATCATGGTCGGTACTGTGCTTGATACTGAACAAGCAAATATTGACTTGGATTAAAAAAATCTTGAAAGATTTTTCATTACTTACATGGTGTTTCAACACGTATTGTAAATTAATTTTGTGACCATGGGTAGAATTGCGATAATGCTTTCTTCACATAATAACGTGTTGTTAAAAATAGTTTTTGTGAAAATTCTTTATTTATTTTTACTTTCCAAACTGGTAAGTTTATACATGTATATTATCATGGTTCATCCTTTCAGAACCTTTTCAACTTATTTGTATACAAGGAAATCTGCTTTTTTTCCCCACATTAATTCTGAATGTTAATTCAGAAGATGAGAAAGGTGAAATGTAGAGTTTGCATAATTACAGATAGCTCAAGACTGACATTACCAAACTTCGTTAAACTCTCATAGAGATCTCCAGTCCATCACCAAGTGCATAGCTGTGAGCTTATCTAACCCAGAGAGTCGAACCATGAGAATGATGTTATACGCCTTCTCTGTCATAACCATCTTGTTCCCAGCATTAGCCCATTTTGGGCAGTTTCAAGAAATTCAAACACAATACCATGTAGTTGATATTCCTGTCTTAGTCCCATACCTGGCAGTTCTGTGTATAAGCAAATACAAGCTTATCCACGCAATCTGGTAGGAGACTGACTGAGCTTCTGTAAGGCGGTATCCATCTGTGCAAATGAGTATTTTTGTCCATACTTTCTGCTCGTGGTTCCAGTCTCTTGTGACCCATCCGCTCCACCCAATAGAGTGTGTTTCTTTAGAGTTTCCTTTCTATAAAGTGTTGTTTCCTCATTGCAGTCACATCTGCAGCAACAGTCTCATAAATCTTCCTTTAAAAGGCACGAGCCTTCCTATGTTTCCCACAAGGGCAAGGTCATTCTTTGAACTTTGGAGTCATTTGTAACCAAGGGTTTTGTGAAGGAAGATTTTCAAAGGCAGAAGGGCAGTTGGATGCTGAACTCTTTCAAAATACAACAGGAGCTGAGTGCCTGCTTCCCATTTATACCTTTGAAAATCACCCCATGTACTATTTATCTGTCTTCCCAGGTATTTTTTTTTCTTTCTTCCGTATATATCCAAACTGTCTGTGGTACAAGTCTCACACAGTTCCCTTTTAAAAACGTCTTATATGGATTATGTATTTGTCCTTTCAGAACAAGGACAGAATTAGATCCTTTAGGAAAGTTTAATAGTATATTATGGAACTCCTTGATTAATCCTCCTTCTAAAAGATGGGTCATAATTCTGCTACATGGAAGATGATGGTAAGAAAGGCTCAAATAATCAGGATTAATTCTTCCCTATATGTTGAACTGCTTTTAAGCATATAAATCTGCTAAACTAAGAATGTCCATATGATCAAAAAAAATGACAGATCAAGTACAATTTGTGACATGTTATGTATATAATGCAGCACAGACCTTTGACTCCTCTCTGCTCTACCATGGATATGCCTGACGATGGAGTCTAGGACACGTGAAGTTTTGGTAAAGAAAAAAATGTAGGGGAAAAAATAATTCCAATTAGTCAAGAAAAACATGACTGAAACAGTAGAACATTTTCATCTTGCTATTGGCGCTCTCTGTAGGAAAAGGCTTTTAAAGTATATTTTTACTGCATAATTTTTCACCTGATTCAGCTGTGCCACAGAGGTCCTCATGTTTGCAGCTTATTCTGTGGAGCTGATAATTAATGCAGCCCAGACTAGATGAGCCCATCATCTGTATATAAACTGATAGCTGGAAAAAATACCCATTTTGGCCATTCTGGGAGCCTGACTTTTAAAGTGTCCTTAATAAAAATCTATCCTAGATTTTAAGATGAGTTAGATTTTAAGGTGTGAGTAGACAGATAAACAAACTTTAATACTATAATCTTCACTTTAAAAGTAACACTTCTTGACTGAATCGAAGAGTAAGCTATTCGAGTTGTATCTGGTTTTGTAATTTTATTGCTTTTCAATTTTATAGTTCTGTTGATTATCCCTGTAATGGCTTTTCCATGCATTTCAGAACGCGCAGTGGGTAATGCCTTGTTTCAAGTGGAGAGCTGCAGTGTATTTAAGTTGGCACAAAACCTCAGGTTAAATAAAGTTCACTACAGACAGTTTTGTAGTTTTTATCCCTTGGAGACTCTAAGTTCTGTATTTTAAAAAGTTCTTTGATCCTAAATATAGACACCTGAGGGAATTTCATTCCCTCTGAATGGAGACTTCTATAGTTGCCATATGCGTAGAAATGTCTTGCATTCTTGGCATCCACACTTTTTTTTATTTCGCCCTTTAGGTATGATAGCACTAAATCATAAATAATTCCTGTTTCAAAGGTGTTTCAATTAGAAATGAATATTGAACACTAAATTAGCGATTGAACAAAAGTGTACCATAGCTTGTGTTGTTCACGTGGAAAATTAAGCATGGTTGTATCTGTTACTGGCAAATAGGTGTTGTGCTGACATGATTAAATTCCTGGTAGTAAAGGATTGAAAAGATTAATCAGCTTGTCAATACTGCATTTAATTGGTCTGATTTTTTTTCAACCCTAACAAGGAATTCTGTTATCTTTTATGAATTATGAGCACATAGTAATATAGTTGTTATGACTCTGCAGCTAGGCTTAGTTTCTGGAGACACAGATATATAGATGTATAGGATGGAAGTAATTGTTGTGTCCCTCCCTTGCTCCCCCCAAAAAATATAATTTAATGAACTTCTTGAAAGAGCTTGATTTTCGTGTTGAACTTTGAAGTTTCCAGTGAGAAATTTAATTAGACATCTTAAAGAAAGGCAAACCATCAGCCACAGTTGCATTTCCTTGTTCGGCTTTTGTGGAAGCTTGCAGAGTTGAGAAGCAGGCTTCCTTAGGCTTGGGAGCGGGCACCTGAGATCCCCAAACTGTCATTTGCTTACCTTTTGTTGCAACAAACAGTACGGTAGGTGTTCGTTTGCTTACATGGCTGAGGAAGAGGCACAAATTAACTTCTGCCCTGGGCTTTCATTCCATATATTGATTTTAATTCAGAGTGATGGTAGAGGTGTTTAAGTGATTAACAGAGATATGAAAAGAGATAGGGTAGTGGAACCAGGTTGGAAAATTATAGGTCTAGTAAGGATACAAATATTGCTCCAGGTGAGTGTTTGATATGGAGGCTTTTGTAGAAAAGGAGCATGAAAGCAACACGAAGGGAAATAGGAGTTTTAATTCTCATTGTAAGATAAATCAAAGTAGAATCTCAAGTGGTTGGCAGTGACAGAAAAATAAAGATAACTGAATGGAAAGTGAAGAGGAAGTAATAAAGGGATTATTTAAAAAACAAATCACGAACAAGTGTTTGACTTGTATGAATGTTAACTTTAACAGAACTGGCAATAAATAAGGAGAGAAGTGAATATAGCAGAGTGCAGAAGGTAGCTACAATTAAGTAGGTTCTACCCAGGAGCAGACAGAAATGTTTCTAAAGCAGTCAAAGCTGATGGTTCCCATTTGTTTAAAGTTTTTCGTTTATGTAACCAACCAGTCTCATTCAGAAGCAAGAACAACTGGCATTCTCTCCTCTTTGGAGACACCATGGTTCAGTAGTTCTGGCAATATTAGCTCAAAATGCACTTCAAGTATCTGAAAAAGAATTGTATCTCGGTGACAGGAAACTCCTGACAAAAGCCTTTGTATGTGAAGCCTGAGCAAGAAGTACGTGGTGGTCTTCTCCTCAGGAGAGTAATAAAGTAGTCAACTGATAATGCAGAAAGATCCTGGTGGCATTCAGGTTCTGAGCTCCTGATTGTTCTGTAGTTCACAATTTTCTTTTGACTCCCTACTCTTCTACTGAACTGTGAACAGCAGAACATCTATGATTACCAGCAGTCTCATTCTGGATAAAAATGAGGAAGGCTGGAATATGTGTTGTCTCTCTAGGCAGCTTTACAGATTTGAATTTAGGTTGTGTTTTGGGAAAGCTGATGGTTTTCTTTACAAAGGTAGTCTAGGTATTGGAATTGTGGGATTTAGCAGCAATTGCCGTAAGTAGTTTTTTTCTATTCCTAAAAGTGATTTTTGCAGTTCAGGTCAGATGTATCTTGTCCTGTGTTTTCTTCAATGTAATCTTGAGATTTTTCTCCTCGTGTCTTCAGCCCTTGTGTCGTGCAGGGGCTGCTGCAGCTTGTTCAGGTAATGCATGCAGGTGGCACCGCAGATCATCTTCAGTTTACCTTGCATTACATTCACTGATGAGCAGTACGTGTACGGGTTCAAAAGAGGTTTTGGCATAAAGGATTTTCTTTGAGAAGTTGGAAGTATTATTTTATTCTTCGTGGTTTTCATTTGTACCATGGGTTAAAATGTCTGTGGTCAGCATCCTGGTTGAAAGTTTTCATCACAATTCAGTTTAAATTCAGCCTTTGTTTTGCAAAGCTGCTTAATGCAAAATGTTTGTGAACCTGCTTTGACTGAGATGTATTTTTATGTGGAGAAATGGGCATGGGTAAGATCAAACAAAAACGGTGATGTATTCTGTGGGAAGAACTGTTTTGATCTGGGCTTGCTGTCTTAAATCTGCACTTCAGAATTGAACTGACACATAGGTGGTAGCTTTGAATGAGCCTTTTTCAGGAGAAATTATTCAGTAGAAATTATTCATGAGAATCCTGCAACAGTCCAACAACTGCAAACAGTGACATTCTTCGCCGTATGTAGTAATGTACAAGTGACCAACTTGACAATTGAAATACAAAGAGCGGAGGTTAGAAAGCTTTAAGTTTTACACCTGCTTTAGACCTTTATTTTGAAGAGTTTTACCAGCTGACCTTTTGCAAAATAGAAGATAGTGTTCCTGTTCTGCTGACTCACTGGGGAATTAAGTGGAAAAAAGCAGAATTTCAAATGTGGCATGCAAAATGTTGCCAAATCATAAACTGAAATTAGAATTAAACATTTATCATAGGGAAGAAATGAAACTTGATCTTAACCTAGAGTTTTTGAATGGTTAGCATGTCATTAAAGCAGGCACCTATATCCCGTAGATCACCATTAGCATCTGAAGGAGGAAAAGTGGGCTGTGGGTTTGAAATTAATTACTTCAGTCTTGACAAAAGGCTGATTGCTCCTCCCTACTGTATATATAGCATTATATAGTTGTGTAGGATTTAAACTTGGAGTTCCTTGACTCCCTGAGGAGGGAAAGCAGTGTTTGGGTGTCCAATGGGAGATGGCCGTGGTACCTTCTGAAGCTGTGACAGTAGGTGACTGGCAGCAGTTCAGCAGATCCGATCACATCATCCCTCAAAGAGTTGTTCCCTGTTTACACTGCACACATGATGGCAGGCTGAATTAACATGTTTGCATTATGTTTCCTTCAAAAATCTAATGGATAACAGAAAAGCTGTGGGTTTTTAAATAGGAGGTTCTTTCAGAGCCGGAGCTTGGCCACAGGTGACCATGACAGAAAATGAACCTGACTGGAAGGAGGGGGATTTCTGGGGTGAACTGCAGGGAAATGCCATGTGAAAATAAACATCAACATTGCTGGTAAAGAGGATGTTAAAAACCAAACCTAATCTGTCACCCTCAGAATGCATTGTTGTGTATTAACTCAAGGAACTCGACTGGATCTCTTCAGGGTTTTTCTCTGGTTTTCAGTATATAGAGTGGTTTTTAAGGAGGGGGATGGAGGAGGGGGAATGTTTCCCTTCCCAAAAAATAAACAAACAGGAAGACCTTAAGGCTTTGCAAGAGTTAAAGTCGGGGGGGAGGGGAATTATCTGTTAAGAGTATTAGTTGTTTAATAAAGCGCAGTTGTCCTCCAGATGAACCCGCCAGTGACTCTGCAATTGGGGTCATTCCAAGTTCATGCTGTGGACTTTTGACTGCCTTCTGTGTCTGTGAAAACAGCCGGCAGTTCCTGCAGGGATCACTCATTCAACCCTGTAACACAAAACTCTTGCCAACGGGCACCTGCTGGTGCCGCTTCCCAGGAGGTCCTGGAAGGGAGCTACCCCGCTCCTCCGGCATCTGCTGAGATAAAACCAGTGGGGGCTCCCCTGGGATACCCGGCTAATCAGGCATCCATACAGGCAACGCATCGGGGGGTTCGCAGATTACCCTGCCAACATGCCGTTGTCAGGATGCATTAGGAAGCATAGTTAACGATGGGATGTGAGCTAATTAAAGCGCCTTTACTTCAGTTATAGACATAAAGAGGGGTGGAGAAGGCTGCGCAGAATCTCAAGAAACATATGTTTGTTCAGTGGGAAAAGCTGTGGCCTCCTCTTGGTTGTCAGTAATTTAGAGGGGGTCAAAGTTTGTGTCTCTTAAAATGAGAAGCTGATTATAGCATTTTGCTGATTTAGTATTTTCTAAATTAAGGCTGGGTCAGTTCTATTCACAGTTCCATTACACATTTCTCTTTGTGCAATTTGATGTGATTATAAATGTGCTTTGGGCTCAACCTGAACCATCCTTTCCGTTTAGGAATGTATTAAACAGTTGACCTGACCATGTATTAATATGTAAAGGAAAGTATAGAAGTAGATAGCACAAACTTTCCTGTTTAAATATGTGAGGAATTCTTACGAGACTGACAGAAGCCATGGCAGAAGTATTTTGTGGAACAACTTCAGACAGCTAGGCCTTTTAAACCTGACAAATAAACACCTGCAACTTTGTCAAATACTTAAAGCATTTCAATTTTTAGTCACAGTATAATGCATAGTTGACCACTGGGATGTGCAAGGAGGAAGCTGTGCTCTCTGTCTGCTTACTGCTGTCAGGTTTGTAAAATTAAATATGTAGTGCTTCCATACCATAACAAGACAGGTATTCATTAGTAAAGAAGCTGCTCTGAAAGTTATTTCTGTGGTAAATTGTGGGAACATATTGAATATCAATCTTGAGACATTGCAATAAAAGCAAGGAAACTTAGGCTGAAGAATTTACTAGAAAACTTTACCTGTCCCACTGCACCTGGTCATTACAAATATCCAAGAATACTGCATGTCTCTCTTATTTTTACTATTTCAAAAGAATAACAGTAAAGTTTGAGGATGGCTAACTGCTCTAAAACTTTATTTTTAACCCTAACAAATCCTAGGAGCACATATATATGTCTGCTTAGCCTATAACATGTACACTGTATTTTTGCCTCCATACAGTGAAATAAATGCTATTGGCTTCTTCTAGAATATTGGCTTCTTCCTCTAACAGGTTGGGGAGATGTAGGAAATAAAGGTGATTTTTAATAATATTGCCAGAAGGCAACTAACCACAAGGGATTAGACTTAGAGATGTGTATTAAACATTTAGACATAGTCCATTGTATTCAATCACGTGGCTGCACAGTACTTCCAAAACTTCTCTTCACCACGGAAGGGAGTGGATATGTTAGCTAACAAAAAAACTCCACCACAACCCAAAAGGAAGTATCTTCTGGTGTCTAATGCTATCCTCTAGTGTCAATATTTTCTAGCTGGTATTTAGCGTGTCTGTATTGGTTAGGGTCACAGTATGCGCTGATTTGAGAAGTTTGTTGCTTTCAAGCTGTCTGTGCTCCGATGCCTGTTGCTTCTGTTGGTCGTACATCAGAAGGGAGGTAAACGTCAAGGTAGCAGAGGGAGGAAAATGGTGTTCCAAAACCAACGTTCCTGCTCAGTGCTGTAAGGAAGAATGTATTCAACAGAACTCACATTCAGAAATCTGATAATCGCTGGTTTTTCTTTACCTATACAGCCTTGGTTTCCTGCGATGAGCAGCTCCTCTCTTTCATGTGGACAGTTAATTATATTTAGAGGAGTTATTGTTGATACTGTGGAATGACTTTTAATCATCATGACTAGGGATTTTCCTGTTTTGGAAAATGTTAGAGTGTGTGAGAACTGAAGATGACATAATTCATAGTTTATATTAGACTTTCTGACTTAAATAAATTTTAAATACTCTTTTCTACCTTGCTGAAATAACATACTTAGATTTGTGCTTTGGCCTTTGAGAACCAACTTTTATTATTGGAGATGAAAGTATGAACATCCTTTTTAAAGGAGTTCTGCAAAGCAAAGGTGAGAACTGACTAAACCCTGTGATTTCTAATTTAAATGCAGTTCATTGGTTTTGGAAAATGTTAGAGTGTGTGAGAACTGAAGATGACATAATTCATAGTTTATATTAGACTTTCTGACTTAAATAAATTTTAAATACTCTTTTCTACCTTGCTGAAATAACATACTTAGATTTGTGCTTTGGCCTTTGAGAACCAACTTTTATTATTGGAGATGAAAGTATGAACATCCTTTTTAAAGGAGTTCTGCAAAGCAAACCCTGTGATTTCTAATTTAAATGTAGTTCATTGTGAGGTTTGCACAGAAGTTATGACTGACCTATATTTAATGTCATCACTTTCTCCCTTGAAATTCCAGCATGGAATGTTCTGCTTTGCTCAGTCAATAATATTTGTAAATGTACCATTTTGTGATGCTAGAATTACAATGGAATGTTTGGACTAAAGTCATAATGGTGTATTTATCCTTTTGGGATGTCCTTAGAGAACCAGGCAGTGCCAAGAGCTTAAAAAGACTTTAAAAGATTACTTAAAACTTATTTCCATGCTGTGTGCTTCATGCATCTGGCTTAGAGGGAACATGCAGTACAAAGTCTAGAATTAGTTTTCATTTGCTTTGAATTCTTCTTGTGCCCCAGAAGCCTTATTGTTTGGCACCAGCTTTGATTCACAAACACTGTATGAGGGTGTTTTTGTTTTTCTTCTATTGCTTGAAACAGCAAAGGATACATAGTCAGTGGTAAAAGCTTTTGTGGCAAAACTTCCTTAATTATTGGGCCTTTAAAAAGAAAAACAAAAACAAACACACACACACTCCCAAAAAATAACCAAAACATGACTAGATTAGTTTCTTGTTTCTTCTTCTTCTTCTATGTCAACTGCTTTTGAAGATCATGGCAGAGAGTTAATATTGATTGGTGACACTATGGAAATGTAAACCAAGAGATGATGAATCTGTTTACTCAAGTCCACAGAGGCGGCTGCTGTGGCCATTGTGCCCCGGGCTTATGGAAGTGTAATAACATTTTCAGTAATCAGGAAGCACTGAGAGTGGTTTACATGTTGTGTTCACAGTAGCATAATACCTTGGAATTTGGAGGGAAATGTGAAAATGGTCATATTTCACCCTCCTCAGGAGGATCAGTTTATGTTAGACCACATCGGTTTAAGTTAAAGAAGTGCAGTAGGTCCTATCTTCTGCTTGCGCTGTATTACCAGTTGATAACTTCACATCATATGTGAACCAGTATGGGAGGAAAACCAGGAATCAAGTGTCTTTAGAACACAGACCTGGAAGAAAAGGTTCCTCCATGGAGGGGAAATGCAAGAAATGCCATCTGCTTTGGGGACAGAAAGAGTGAGAAGAGAAGGGGGGTATCTGTGAATAAAGGTGGGCGGATGTTCAGATGACTGAAGCTTTATCTGTCCAGGCAGAATGGGTAAGTCAAAGCATCAAGCAATGCATATTGATGATAAGTTGAAATATTTTTAGTGCCTGAAATGGCAGAACTTTTAATTAGTTGTCTGCAAGACCCATCCTTCACTTAATTTGGAGATGCCAGGTTGATGAGTAAAATAACCTCCTTCTTACATGTACCTCATGTGTAGACTGGCTTTATTCAGTAACGCTTTTGTGCCTTTTGGTCAGGAAGCAGGTAACTTAACTTAGCTGATACTGATGTATTGCGTTGCAATTCTTCTTGTTTCAAGGAAGAGGATATCTGAAATGGGGAAAAACACAGAGGTAAAAGACTGAATTACTAATTTCTTTTTTTTTTCATTAGCAAGTAGACAACTCATTATGAAAAACAGGACAGATAAGGAGGGGAACTGGTTTTTAGAAGTCCCTTGATTAGTTTCATCTTAGTGCCACAGATTGCTGTATTTAGTATTGTTGGCATTTACATGGTCTTGTGTAGGCTTTGAAGTTATCAGGTCACACCTTATTAACAAAAGCTCAGAAAGACAAGGGTGGATTGCACTTTTGTTGTCACCTTTGTTTATCTGGAGACTATTTTCTGCATGACTGGGTTAACAGTTCAACAAACCACCATCACTGCTCTTCCACAAGTCGTAATCTCAGTATCTAATATAGCACTTCTCAGAGGAGGCAGCAAAAAGCAAGATACTCTGGGGGCAATAAGGCAAGTCTACTTTTGTGCTTTAACTTGTTCAAATCTCCCTTCAAATTTCCAATGCTTGCTCAAGTTTCTGATCCTGAAATAACTTGCCACTGCTGAGTAACTTTTTCTTAATAATTATTATAATAGTGATTATAATCTACGCAGACCGGGCATAACGTGTTGTGAAGGTATATGATTGGTTTTGTTAGAAATCTTTATTTTTCCTTTCTATATAGGCAGGTACAATCCTGTTTGCTGAAACAGGCTTCAGAAAACATTTCAGGGAAAGTATTTCTGAGGTGCACAGAAAAGGATGGTTAAAAAATTCTGATACCCAGCAGTTATTTAATTCACATGGTATTACTGATATTGGGTAATGTGAGAGATGTTCAGATCGTAAATCAGGATAATGCTGGCACTACAGTCTGAATCTTTATTGCAAATAAGAGCCTAAACTTCGCAGCAGAAAATGGTGAGTTGCTCATGTGCCGAGCACACCTCAGCATGTGAAGTGTCTCAGTTTTGTCCTCACTGGTGTTTTAGCCCTGATTGGGAAACCATCATGTTCTGTACCTCAGAGCAGGAAAAGTGCTGCCGTGGTCCCCAGCTGGAAGCTGTTCAGAGGGGCCTATCCACGTGTGCTCACTGAGGGAACCCCTTGGTTTAGGTGCAAATGGCACAGATGGCTACAAAAGTTTGGCCTCTTTGTTAAATGAGGCCAGAAAACAAACAGTACCCAGGGAGGGGGGAAGGAGGTGTGTCAAAAAGTAATTCAACATGAAGTTCATGTTTTGTAACTAATGTGTGGTGAGTTTAGATTTTGTCACCTGAGTCAGGGCAAAAAGGAAACCTTTCATGGTACATTTGGTACATTAGAATCCTTCAATTGTTCTGTTTACAGCTGTAATTCAGTTTTACTTTCTAAATAACACAAACAAAAATGTTCAGCTTTGGTTTTACAGTTAATGAAGACTACAACTTAAACTTTTTTCCTCCTTAGTAAGATAGTAACTTACTATAACTTTAAAATTTTTTCTATACACTAAACCAAAGTTGTTGTTGACTATTGGGTGTCAGATTCTGCTTCATGGAGGAAGGAAAATCTGAGGAAAGGATGGACTGTATTTACCAGGAAAGCTGCTACAGTGGAGCTGGGGAGGGCAAAGCCAGAGCTTTAAGGAAACCTTACCAATTTTGATCAATATTGATGGGCTGGTTTATTCCTCCTGGCTGGTTGTCTGATCGTGCACTAATGCAGCTTTCAAAATGTGTTCTTGAAAAATCATTTTCAGGCTTTGACAGACACCTTAATGAGGTTTGAATTTTGAAGACCTATTGAGCCTTCTAACTTTTACAGCAAGTACTCTAATCCTCTTAAAACAAAGTATTTGTCCAGATAAAAACTCAACCCTAAACACAGTTAATAGATAGTTTCAGGTTGGTTTGTATTTCTAGGCTAATTTTAAAAAGCCAAACAAACAAACCACCAGCATGTACATTAAGTTCACAAAGAGGTCAAGAGTAATTCAGTCAGTGATCACCATGCTCTGTTTAGTGTCTGTATGATCAAGCCACAAGAAGGGTCATGGGATTTAATTTTCATTCATCTTGTTAAAGTCTGCTTGTTCAGGTCATTTGAGCCACTGGACTAGTTTGTCTTTGAGCTGGAAAGAAGTATCTAAACTAAGCAATCCTGTCACTAGTAAAAGAGAAACTCAGCCTTGGAAAAAATGACAGAAAAAGGAGGGGAACTTGGTTATTGCATCAAGCACTTGAATTGTTTGTCTGTTTCTTTTTTAATCTTTACTGTATTGGAATCAGAATTTCATAGCAGGTTTAGTTGTCTTCTGGTGCACACGTTAATCACATAGGGTTTCTTAATGTATGCATTGTGCTCTTTGTGTTCACCACTGCTGCAGCCATCAAGTACCTTTGATGTTCCTGTGGCACCCGGTACCTTCCCCAGCCCTAGACTAAGAGACAGCAAAGCATTAAATAATCTTTCCTTTGAGGAGGAAGGAGAGTTCGTTTATTGAAAGGAGAACACTCTAATAATGCTGATGGTAGTTGAGGGAGGTACAGAAGAGGGAGTTACAGAAGAGGAACAACTACACATAACCAAAAAAGTGACAGTGTTTGGAGATTATTTTAGGAAAATGCTAGAAGTCCTTTTCTGTAATAATATCCTGAATATGAGGTAAGGTTTCAGGTTTTTTGTCACCTTCTCTTGTCTCCAACAAGCTTCTGTTTTGTATCTGATTATGTCAAACTAAAGGTCAACAGATAGAATAGATCATTTTTATTTGGTGCTCTTTCGTTGACTCGTGGTCAGTAATGGTGAGGGTTCTCAGAACAAATCCTGTTTGGACTTAGACATCCTTTTTCATCTCTAAGTATGTCTCACATCTTTAAGGGTAAGCGTAAGGAGTGAAAATGCTCCACACACATATCCAGGGTTTCTTGTAGTTTTGTTTGTCAAATGCTTGTTTTACAGTGTATATATAGTACCTGTGGACCATCTTTAAGCAGATCACCCCATGTGCTGCAATGAGCATGACGTGGCTCCCCCACCAGCCATTTCTACGTTGTGTTACTTAAAAGACTTTAATTAACTCTTGCAAATGTTTTAGTTTCATGACAGGCATATTTGCCTTGAAGCTTTTCACATATCTTTGCAGAAGAGCAGCTTTGTATCTAAATAACATTCTTGTGAGGTTTTGAAAGGTTACAGTTGGGTCACTGGCACTCCTCATGGTACGTCTTTCACAGGCTTTGTTTATTTTTGGCTTGACCACTACAGTTGGGCACCTGCTTGGTTTCTGACTGTCACCTCGGGATTTAAGTTGTGCCAATGGAAAGCACAGGTTAATGTGCTTCAGAGCTTTCTTCAGATCGAAAAAGCTGGAGTGACTGTGTACATGGAACAAAATGAGTTGTTTAAATCTCTATTTCACAACTAGAATGCAGGAAATTTCTTCAGTAAATCTACATAAGAGAAACACTTCTTGTTCTTTTAGTAACAGCAAAGGTTGCTCTCTTACAGTTTGCTGGAACCTTGTCAGATGGTTTGGGCAAGACAATGGATAACAGACATCAGACAGAGCGAGAATACATTCGATACCACGCTGCAACGAGTGGGGAACATCTTGTAGCTGGAATCCATGGACTTGCACATGGTAACCCTTAGCTGCAGTTTTAACTCATTTTTCTTTTGAAAGTAATGATCAGATTGGAAAGAACAGTTTGTACTACTCTTGTGTGATTCTTTGAAGCCAGGGAAGTGGAACTATCATAGGCTTTATATTTGAACTTGAATGCTTGCAGGTCAGGGTGAGGGCATTGTTTGTTTTTTAAGTTGACAGGAACTACATTTAAGAATAAGATCTCTTCTCATCTAACTGTGAGTAAAAGCTTTTTTGCAAATTAAAATGAAATTGCAAAGAAAGTTCATCCAGAACTTCAATGTCTTTGTAGAGTCATAAAATACCTGTGCAAACAGCCTTTTTGAGGGCCAGACATTAAAACAAAAATGAGGATGGTTGGATCGTAGCTTTCTTATATTCACTTCCAGTTCCAGAAACCTGAGTTTCCTCAGAATCAGTACATCGATTTAAAGTAACATTTCTCCAGTTGGGTTATTTTGTGGTTTTGGTTTGGCTTTTTTTAAGTCTGCTAAGAACGAGAGAAATGAAATTATGGAAAAGGCAGTGGACTAGTCTTAATTTGGCTGGAATTGCACATCAATTTAGTTCATGATTTATCTGTGGAAGAAAGTTAAATCAATACAAGCCAAGTTTAAATCAAATATTTATATTTTGCATCATCTTGACTCAGTTTGTTTAAATGTCATTCTTTTAGTGCAATTGTTGCCGCCTGTGAAAGATAATCTGGCTTTCACTAAACGAGCAATCTTTTCTATGCAGAGCAAAAGTCTTCATGCTGGACTTTAAAAAGCAACACTGTAGGTATTTAAGCGGATCGTGAGAAAGGTTTCTTTCACACCAGTGTGCTATAAAGTCTGATATAAATTATGTTGGTAGAAATGCAGGAAATGTGAAATATGTCAGTCTTTGCTGGAAAGTCAATGATAAAAGCATTTTATTATGTTATATTATCACTGTGTTGTTTTTTTTTGAAGACTGTTTGTGTAAATACAGCTGGGAAATAAAACAGTACAGACATATTTAAAAATACACATACCTAATAATGAATTAAGTCCTTTTCTGTGGGATATTACTGTCTGTGAGTATGCATGTGTATACTACATATACAAATTATTAAGTTATTAGCTAATGTAATCAGTTGTGAAACCATGTCTGTATTACATTAAATGTACGGTACATTTCTGTCAAGCTCAACTGTCAATATTTAGGCACACAGCATCAACTGTGACAAGGCTCTGTACTTTTGAGAGGCAGTACTGACCTACTTTGCTGTTCTTGTCTTTGCCAGGTATCATTGGAGGATTGACGAGTGTAATAACTTCAACAGTTGAAGGTGTGAAAACCGAAGGAGGTGTCAGTGGTTTCATCTCAGGCCTTGGGAAAGGGCTGGTTGGCACAGTAACCAAACCTGTGGCTGGAGCTCTGGATTTCGCATCGGAAACTGCACAGGCAGTGAGGGACACTGCAACCCTAAGTGGCCCCAGGTCAGTAAGCAGTTCATGTTTCCAATCAATAATACTGTAAAAATGTGTATTAATACCTGCTGCAATTCCGGATCTGATTATCTTCCCTTACCCAAAGAAACAATAATTTAATCAAATTTACTATGAGCTCTTATTAGTAGCTCATTTCATTCAATTTGCCTTTTCTTTACAAGATGGCATTTGTTGATACTATAAGAGTATATTTTGCACAGAAAAGCTGCAATATAAAATAGGAATTATTAAGCCACAGCATTAGATTAAAGCAAAATTTTAAAAAGGTTTAATGACATTAAACTACTCCATGGAATCCTTGTGCAGAGTTGAAATGGAAGAGTCCTTCTCCCTGCTCTAGCTCCAGCTTCCATTTAGCTATGTAGAAAAACAAATCTTAAAATGTTTGAAGAGTTCTGGCATCCGTATCAAGTAATTATCTTATTTTAATTTTGTACAATAATTCTCACTTACAGAAAGTGTGGATCTGTGCCCTTATGTCCACATGCTGATCTGTTTACCCATGCCTAGGTGGATGTTAGGTGTCAGCACATCACAAGAGATGCCTTGACTTGCTTCCTGTGTTCAGTTACTGGCGTAATGTGGTCTCTACAGAATAATGATTGTTTAAATTAAATGAATGTTCATTGGCACTGACTATGAATGTGGAAGAGGGAACAGGCTAAGTTTTAAAAAGGCTGCTCTGAGAGAAGATTCTTTTTACTCTTGTTGGCCAAGCGTTTACTGTATATGATAGGACTATGCCTGGTGTACGTATATGAGATCTTGAGTGCTGAAGAAGTGAAAGAAAATCCTAAATACATTTGTTGCAGCAAGCTTAGAGAAAAATGCTTGAAAAATGTTAGGTTTTCCAGTTGTTTTGTCCTCCCATTTGGCTTTTCCATTTCCTGTGTTTTATGATGCCATGCTTGGAGTCCTGAAGTGTCCACCATCAGTGTTTCAGTAAGGAACAATAAGCTTGATGTGTGAATGAGGTGCGGGAAACTTTGAAGAACAAACGTAGATGTACTTTGTTGTGAAAATGGAAGTGTTTACATGTATGTCTTACGTATCTGATACTTAGCTTGATTTGTAAAACCCAGAGGTCAAGGATTACAATTTGGTAAGTACATATGCATGCAGAAATTACGTGAGAACTTGAAGAGCATCCCTGAGAAAACACATCTACTGTTTTGCTTGTACATGTCTTAGTTTTGTGACTACAGTTTGATTTATTTATTTAAAGGTGAGGAGAAACACACCTGGCTATACTGTTTGTTTTCTTACCAGTTGAGCTGTGTTTTTATTATAGTTTGTTTCAAGACACACATACACTTAAAATTCATGTTTTGACAGGATTCTGTGCCATACAACCTACGCACAGTAGTGATGATGTTATCAAGAGTTGACAAACTAGATAGCAGCTGGGAAAGGGAGGGTGTCCAACCAGCCTTATCTCTAGCTTGCTGTGTGACATATTTCCCTTTAACTTGTTAACTGTCAATTAAGAGATGAGGTTAAGACAGATGAGCTGAACCACATTTTTGCTTCCACTAGATTCTGAAATACCATTGTCATAGACCAGCACTGAGAAATTATTTTAGCATTTACACATGCTCTGCAAAAAGTTTCTGACCCAGCAAACTTCTACAAGAGAAAAAAGCAAAAACTAAAGAAAAATAAAAACCTTTCTCACTTACTGCACTTCTCCAATCTACAAAATCTGATCAAAATGTATTTTAGATAAACAAATGTACTTGAGAATATGTAGATGGAGGACCGAGGGGGTAACAAAAAACACAGCACCACCTATAAGCAACCCTGCACTCCGTGTTTTGTTTGGTAAGGGTTGTTTTGGGTTTTTTTAATGTGCTTATATAATGAAGCAACCAAATTGTTCTTTCGGGTGTATTGAAAAAAAGAAATCCAACAAAGGATTTGTACATTTTTCAGACTGCTGTGTACCGATATCCCCCTGCCGCATTTGTTAACTGTTCAAATATGTGTGGTTTGGAATCAAAATAGAAGAGTGTTCCAAGCCCAAGTTGCTGGCTCCAGTTGAATGTTCTGTTTAAGCATGCTGGGCCGTGCGGACTCTTCCAAGCTAAGTACACAAAAACAGCTAACCCTGCTGGATAGAAGTTATGGCAGTAACCGATCTCAAGTGTAGTTTTGAACAGTTGGGGAATGAGAGTTAATGAGCATGGTAAGAGCCATCTTGACCTTATCTTGAGACCGACAGCGAATGTGCAAGTTTCCGGTATTGGTGCAAAGTTGAGTCATCCAGTTAATTACAGTTGTATTTAAATAGTACAAGACATAACCATAAATTATAGGCCCCTTGCAATTCTCTAATTACATGGTTGAATTTTTAAAAAGCCCTGAATGTAAGCTGCTTGACTTTAACCATTGGATCAGTTTTGAGTGAGATGGAGAATTTTAATTGAGGTTATAGGTTTTCCTAAAAAGCATTTTGTATTTCCAGCAAATTTACTGAATTTAATGGAACGCTGAGGAAGACTCTGAAACTTGCATTACTGTGGTCATGCTACAGGGACAGAAGTCTCTTTTGGCTTCAAAGTGTATTGGTTGGTACTGGGACTCATACAGCCAGCACAAGTCCTCTGCTTAATAATACAGGTTTAGTAGTACGGCCAAAATGCAGATGATGGCTTTGTAGCTTACGGTGGTAGTTTAGAAGGGGATGTGTTTAAAGTACAAGAAGATATTTTTTAGGCTGGACTTTTTCAAGGCTAATCTTAGAGCTTACTATGTAATCATATAATTTATGACGCTTGTTATTTATTAATAAAGCTGCCTTAATACTTTACAATTTTAATGCAGAGGAGAGCACAAAATAGTTGTTGACAATGGAGCATACATCTAATTTATAAACAGTTAATGCCTGTGACTTGATACCTTTTTTTGAGTGAGTTTTATGTGTTCCAAGCACTCTAGTGTCACATATAAGAGTTCTGATTATTTCCATATTTGTCATATACTGCCAAAAGTCTTAAAGACCAGTTCAAAACAGGAAAGCTGTTATGTCTCTAGATATGCTTGGAAAGCTCTCTCCTAGAAACGTGTTTTAAGTCCTAGCACAGCACAAGTAAAGAACATTTCTACTTAAATGTGTGTCTAACCTAACAAGTAGTGCAGGAAACTGCCATTACAGCTTTCTCTCAGGCTTCTGACAGGTCAGTGCAAGTTGAAGATTATTCTTGAACTGTTGCTGCAAGGGTTTGTTTTCTCTTCTGGTAGTCACAATGTGAAACTTGGAAGTGAGATAACTTCATGACCTACCCATTTCTAGTGAATCCTGCCAGTGAATTAGACTATTAGCTAAGAATAGTTTGAGATTGGCAAGCCATTCATGGTCACAGAAACTTCTTATGTCAATATTTGATTTTTTAAAAATGTACTTCACCTGGACAGAATCAGCCTGCACCAGTTGTTCTTCTGTTCACCACTTTGATGCCATCGCTCAGAAATGTGCAGTGAGGTTGCAAAGTCTGAGACAAAGTCATCAGCAGGTGATTTTATTTTTTCCCCTTTTGTGCACCCGTCTCTCTGTTAGCTGTGATTTTGATTGGAAGGTCAAAAGCAACAGACTTGAGAGCATGAGTTATCAGTGACACTGAAAAGGAGGAGTAGAAAATATGGACCTAACTGTATGGAACACCAACTCAACCAATAGACCGCAAAGAGTATAATCTCAAGGTTTTCAAGTTTTAAAGATAAATACTGCTTAACGCTGCTGTACGTGTCCAAATTCCATCTGACCTTGGACTTGATCTAGATCTGACTTCAAGAGTCTTTACGTAATGTCAGTCACGTATGGGCCGCGTCTCTGGTGAGTGAGACATTATTCTTCTCCTGGTAAGCCCTTCCTAAGATTTTCCTAGAATCCAGAAAGAAAATATATTTATGGGCTACTATTCATTGTGTGGTGTAAATCTGAAAGTGTACAGGACGGTTTAGCTGATTTATCCATCTAATCTATAAATGACTTGGGCAGTGTGATTTCTTCTATATCATATCTCCTCTTTTTTTTTCCCCAGTGGGATACCAGCTCTTTATAATGATGTGTTTTCTCCAATGATCTGTTCTTTTTTGAGTACATTTGGCCATTTTACTCCTGTGGCACTCTGTTAAATGGCTGCAGACATTGGCTTTTCCTCAGTGTCAGGCCTACCTCCCATCCTCAGTCACTGCTGAACTTCATTTGATGGGTTTACATTCTTCTGTCATGACTCTATCCAGATTCTTCCACTGCTGCTGTTGAGTTACTTTGAAATCCCCTCAGTCTGTAAGTTCCCATCAGCGTTGTGTGAAAAGGGACCGTCACATCCCTGTTCTGTGACAAGCTGTGCTCTGCAAGTCATCCAAAATTGTGTTGGCTTCTTTTACTGCCGTATCACATTGCAAATTGATATCCAGTTTTCTGCTTGCTATTTTCCCCCAAGAGGTTTTTTTGTGTGTTGTTGTGCTTTGCAAATATCTCCTCGTCATTTAGTATTTGTGTTCTGGATTATTTTTCCCCAGATGAACCAGGTTCCAATTTTGTAGGTTGAATCCCATTTCATTTCCTGCCATATTTCTGACCTCTTCAAGTTCTTTAGTACTTCACCGTCCTCACTGGAGCTTTAAACGCCTCTTAGATTGTCCTCTCCAAATATAATTTTACACGCTGCTTTTACTGGATCCTTGAAGTCAAGCAAGCCTGGTTTCATGCCCACACACTTTGCAGCACCTCAGTAGACACTTCTCCCTGCTTTAATCATTTTCTGTTACCAGTCTCACCTGCTCAGTGTTATTCTGTTGGGTTTTAATTTATCACTGCCAGCTTTGGGTGGTTCTGGTGGGGATCCTGTTCTGTTCTTCAAATGTCTGCTCTTGCTTCTTGCATAAGTGAATGTAGATTTTTTGTGGGGGAAGTAGTTCCTCAAACTGCAGCCCTGCACCTCTTCACTATGGATAATTTCATCTCTAAACCTTAATTTTATTTTTTTTTCTGAAAATGCTCCTCAGCTATTTTATTTTTTTAACTAGAAATAGACAATAATCCATCATATAAGACCTAAAAGAATTTCTAGATAAATGAAGGTACTCTTAACAATGAACAGAAGATGGTTCTCCATTCCTTTTGCCTATTCAAAGTGTGTTTTTTTTACTGCCATGAGATGCTTCTGGCTCGTAGTTGTGACTATGGTTTTCTTTTCTACAACTTTCTTTAAGAATGGTTTGGTTTTTTTCTTGCCCTTTCTCAGAATTATTTTCCAAAGGAATGGCTCAGATTAGAAATAAGTGCAGTCTTCCCTAGACTACACAGAAATAAGTAAAAGAAAGATGAACCTTTAAAACATACAGTTTGTTTAATCATATTTTATTGCAGTGTCTATAATTCTAGAGCCGCACATACATAAATGTCTGAGTTTCTGGTGTTCCTTTATTGTTCATTTCAGGACAGCACTGTGAGCTGCTTAGCACCCTTTGTAGAGTCTGATTAATGTTTCCAGGAGGTAATTGCTAGGTATCTGCATTACCAGATACCATTTGTATTTGGAATATTTGTGAAATTGGTTGACTTTACAGTTGGTTGTCTTTGTTCCCTTTTTTTGAACTCTACTCAGTTTAACTATTTGGAAGAAGTGGAAGAAAAGCCCACAGTGTTTGGACCTACAGCGGCAACACAATACTTCATTAATGTTGTATGGGTGTGGTTACTTTTACATCGGCTGTATATGAATGTCTTTAAGTAACGGGAGGTTTTTGGAAAAAAATAAGCAATTACTGGCTTGCATTAAGCTATGTTTGGTCATACAGGTCTTACATTTTACATATGTTACATCTGATCAGCCTCTGGAGCTTACGAGCTAGACTTTGAGTAGCAGGGTCTGAGACAGGAAAAGTTGAAAATGAACACCTTACCTATTTTTAAAAGACACTTTTTCAAGCCCAAGTGTTTGATTTGCCGAGACAGTTCATTAGAGCTCCCCTTTGCATTTTACTTCTGGGGTTTTATGCACCCTGCATATTAGCAAAGTTGTTCTAGAGAGTTGAAATTCCAATAGGGAGTGTTAAACCTTTAGGTAAAACTTGTGTAATTTCTGAAGTCTTTTTGCTTTGCCATGGCAGAATGTATTCCTGCT